>NC_080767.1:13411557-13714588 GCF_020826845.1 Diceros bicornis minor | reverse complement strand
ATATTGATTTTTTTTTAAACCCAAATTTTCAAGCTATTCTCAGTAGGGACATTGATCTCCTTCAGGCTACTCCATCATATCCAGAATTATACATACATACATATTTAAAAATCAACATATATACATATATATTTTGACTTAAAAATACGTATACAATCTTTCTACCAAAAAAAAAAACTTCATGCCCAGATTTTAGCTCATGAGTTCTAACAAGCATACAAAAATGTCTTTTATCCCAACCACTGCATATTATTACAAAGGAGATAACTCTTCCTTCCCCTCTTCATTTTATTAAGCTAGAATAATCTGTATATCAAAAATTAACAGGGTCAGTATGAGAAAGAAAACCACAGTTAAATCTTAGTTATTGACACAGATACCAAAAGTTACAAACAAAATATTAATAAAGCATATCCATAGACAAAAAATAAGTTGCTATATGCTGACTAAATTTGGTTTATTCCATTAATTCAAGCTTGATTAAGTATTAGAAAATTGATTCACGTGATATATTATATGAACAGATTAAAAGAGAAATAAATTACATGATCAACTCAATGGACACCAAAACCAAATTGGATAAAAATCAAGAGGTCATATAAAAATAAACTTAGCAAAATATAAATAGCTGGGATGCAAGACTAAATAAGACAGATACGTTGACCTCTTGGAGATAGATAATAAATAAATAAATCGTTATACAAACAAGATGAGCGACTGTGATTAGTCTTTAAAAAGGAATAAACTAGGCAATGAAAGAGAGAGGGGAGGCTACATCGTACAGTGCAATTAAGGGAAGTCTCCTGGGGTTGAGCAAGATCATGAGGCAGCCACGTAAAGAACCGGTGGGTAAGCATTTCAGAAAGAAGGAAGGACAAATGCAAAGGCCAAGAGTTTAGACAGGGCTTCACATGTTTAGGAACGGAAAGGAAATGAGTAAATAGGAGTAGAGAAGGAAAAGTGGAAAATATATTTTAAAATGGGTTTGAAGAGCCAGGTCACGGTACGCGTCATCCTTGTATACCCTGGTACTGAGTCTGGATTTTGATTCCAAGGTCAATTTGAAGCTATTGAAGAGCTTTAAGCGGGGAGGAGAGGTAACATGATTTGACTTACATTTTTTAAAGATCACTTTGACAGCTCTATGGCGAACTCATTGGAGACTTGCAAGAAAGTGATAGGAAACCAGTTAGGAGGCTTTTGCAATTGTCAGATGAGAAATGGTGATAACTTGGGCCAAGTGGTATTGGAGGAGATAAAGTGATGTAGAAACAATAGGACTTGGTTATGGATTGGGTGAGGATTTTTGGAAAGATACTGGGTGAAAAGAAACCATTTAGAATGAAATCTGAATTTTGCCATAAGCAGCTGGGAGAACATAGAAGTGGCATTTTAAAATATGAAGAAGAAACAAATTATATAAGAAATGTGCTAGTACATTTCATTAAAATTTTGGAAATAAAATTTAGATCACTTTCTCATATCTTGCTGTCAAAAAAGTTCCAGAGAGGTTACAGCATTGAGTGAAAAAAACTGAGAACCAAATTTAATATAATAAAATATAGATAAATATTTATCTTATTTTCATTTGACGAATGTCTTTCTAATCTCAAAAAAAGTAAAGGAACACATCAATGGAGAAAATTGAAAGATTTGTTTATGAATATTTGAAAACTTCTCAAAACTAAAATTATAACTAGCTTAAAAGTACAAATGACAAGAAGGAAAAGTTAGGATTATAATTCTTGAAAAAGGATTGCTGTTCCACATTTATCAAAATAAATTGGAAGGGTAAATTAGAGATGTTTAATAAAGCTAAAGAGTAAGTATACAAGAGAAAGGATCTAACACAAGGCCTTCTATATAATAAGCTCCAAATGAATATCGGAGGGTTGAAACTAGAGTGGCCTGACCAAGAAGAGATGCGTTAACATGTGTGAATTTTACATAAAGGACAGTGGGATGATGGTCAAAGACGATCATAGGAGTAAGAAAGATGATACTGCCTACAATTCGGGGAGAGGTCCAATGTGGTCAAGACCAGAAGCGAGAACACTGGTTAGAATCCTGCAGGAAGCAGGTTATTTTACAAGGTTATAAAAATATGGGACATAGTCTCTTGGTGGAGTAAGGAATCCTGTTACAAATGACTTCTAGGAAGTGGTGCTATCCCTGAGGTTTCATTTATGCTTCATTTACAACTGGAAAGTAGTTCTGTTCTCTCTGTGCATAGACATCTACAAAAACTTCTCTTTTATGATATAGTTTTCAAGTTATGTATGTCACCTGTTCTCCCCCGATCCATCCCTCTCTACTTCTAGCCAAATGTCTTTCATCCTAAAATGCTTTAGATTTTATGCTTCATTTTATGATTGTGAAATTAAAACTGCTGGCTGTTATGGAAATTGTGCTCATATTTGATTCTGGTTGTTAAAAAAATTGGGGCCAAATCTTTGACCCAGTTAGCCTCTTTCCTGGGACTTTATCATACTTAAATAATCTGAAAGCAGATAAGGAAGAATATCTGGAACAAAAGAATTACAAATGATTAACTGAGTAGCATAATATGCTCTGTATCACAATAAAATAATGTATAGCCATTAAAAATGACTATTACAAAGGCCGTAGTAACAAGAATATTCTTATGAATCGTTTAAGCTGAGTATAAATGTGTATCTATACTAAGGTTAAAACACTATAAAAATAACATATATTTGGGTGCCAAGTCTGGAAAGGAGCAGTGAAAATGAAAACAGTTTGATTCACAGAGGTGATCAAACAGTGGTTCTTAAACAGTGGTTCTCAAAGTGTGCAAATGAATCATCTGAAATACTTCTTAAAAATTCGCGTTCCCAGGCCCACCCTATGAGATTGTATTCAATTACTCTGAAGAGGGACTTCAGAACTTACAGGTTAAAAAAGTATTCCCGGGGGCGGCCCGGTGGCGCAGCGGTTAAGTGCGTGCGCTCCACTTCGGCGGCCCAGGCTTCCCAGGTTCGGATCCCGGGCGCGCACCAATGCACCACTTGTCAATCCATGCTGTGGCGGCGTCCCATATAAAGTGGAGGTAGATTGGCATCAGATGTTCGCTCAGGGCTGAACTTCCTCACAAAAATAAAAGCATTCCCAAGTGATTCTGAGGCAGGTCATAACTAGTTCACTGTTGGGGGCACTGTGACAGGGTCATGAGTGAGTTAAAGGATTATAACCACAGTGTTATAATCCACTAATGTGGTTATGTTGTTTTGCCCCTCAAATATGAAATACAGGAAAAAACAGGAATATACTGCACCTGATTGTATGTCCAGCCCCTAGTCAAAATGGGATATATTAAATTTTACACAATTGATGTATAATATTATGACATCTGCATATTTCTGACCCACATTAATCATTTTTTTATTGCCTATGTCTGTGGGACTCTATTTTCTCTATCTACTCCCTGTGAAGGGACTGACTCCATTTGCTAACTTACTATTATTCAGTTCTCAGCATTGAGCGGGGCAACCAATAAATTTACAACAGTTCATGAGTTGATGAAGACTTTAAATGATGGTTCTCTAATGGAGGAGGATTGGAGTTAAGCCTGCTGTCATGGATTCAGTATCCACATCTCTGGGTGAACCTACATTTGCTGTATTTCGGCTATCCTCCTGCCTCCTCAAACCTGGCTTTCCTTTACCCTGTTGAAACAGATGCCATCTGTGACCCAACACACATCACATTCTACTATATTCTTGCTGGCACTCTCCCTGGGCTACTAAATTGCCTCTCTTGGGTCAACTCACCAGCTAGCCTCTTGCTTTGAAGGGACCTAATAGCAGAAAGCATATAGCTGTAGCCTGCTGTGATTCAATTGATGATCGCTACCCAAATCATAGTGCTACCTAAGCTGCTATGCTTAGAACTATGACTGGCACATACTTAGAAGGTATACAACAAAGGTTAGTGATTATCCACTTCATCTTCTGGTCTGAATGCCTTTAGATGTCAACGTTGGCCTTACCCCTAACCACTTCTGCATCTACATTGAATACTTGAATTGGACTTTAAATAAGTTAACCACTATGGTTTCATGAATGTCCCGTACCTCTAGCTTCTTTCTGGTCCCTGCTTTGTCTTTCTCCCCATCTATTCATGGGATAAAGTTCCAGCAAGCCTTGTACCCAATCTCGGCATATTTACAATAATTAGATTAGAAATTATCTGTAACTTCTAATGTAGACATAGACAGGGCAGGCACATTAATAGTTGCCTTCCCCAAATGTACTATACAAACTAACTCTGCATTGAGAAGAAGGAAAAGGAGGCAGTGTTGTGTTAGGTAGTTGGCACACACAATTAAGTTTATTCTCACAACAATTCCATATTACATGAGGAAACTGAAATTTGGAGATAACAGAGGTTTAAATGAAGTAACAGAGGCAAGATTTCAATTCTTATCTATCTGGCTCTAATGCATTTTTTTTTGCCACTATGTTATAATGCCAGTCAACCTGTCTGGTTTGTTGAATTTAAAGGTAAAAACAAACCACTTAGAAGGAAAAGTTAATATTACTAGCAGCATGATGTCAGACAAGCTAAGCCATTGAATGAAGGTTTTTGTCTTGTGTGTTTTTTATTTTTTTGGAACTGTTTATCTCAACTATTTGACTATTGTATAACTTTAGATTTTGATCAAGGCCAAAAATAATGAAAGAGAGAAGAAAGATGAGGTTTTAAGTAGAGATGCTATGTGCAAATTCTTGACATGAAATTAATGTGCAGGGCAAATGGGGAGCTGAGCAAAAATGACTAATTGCTCATTAAAATTTACCTTAGTATTAAAGTATGTCAAGGGCATACAGTTCTGAAGGCTATCGGACGATACTAAGAATGTGAGAAAAATAAGAAATGGCTATGAGGTCATTCTTTTGTTCTGTTCCGTGAACTTAATAGCATGGAAACCGTTGCATAATGACTGACACAATGATAGAGATCAAAAATGAACAATACAGCAATGCAAATTAAAAGGCTGGTGTTCATCTGACTTAGGATAGGAATCATGAATAAGCAAGGTCAGGTCATTTGAGAATTTTTCTTTTATTTAAGAGTTCTAATAAGAGTTTTAAACAGAAATTAAGTTGGAGTTTGTATTTTAAAGATATCACTACCTTTTCCATTAAAATACCCATGAAGACAGTTAAAGATAACACCTAAAAGTCATTCTGAGAACTAAGGATATGTGTCAACCTTTGGAAAGCGATCCAGAGGAGTTTCCAGGAACCACCAGAAGTAGATAAAACTGGATTGAGAAACACAATTATGACCTATGTATTGAATCCTGGTCCTGGTGAGAGGAAGAGGGGATTGAGGAGAATAGAAAATCGGTATAAAATATAGTTTTATTCCTTTCAACTTGGAGACTTTGGATTAAAACAACCTGAACTATAGATTTACCCTGTGGGTGTGCTCTCTTCACAGCTAGAACCAGGGCCACATGCCACTCTCCTCTATTCCCCATCAACACCTCTCGTTGTCCATCCATTCAAAGAAACAGACTCCCAGAATACAGTATGGCAGGAAGAAGAAAGAGAAGACTAATAGTGTACTGTATTTCTTGATGTGTTTTTTCACTTACATGCAGTGATGTATGTGCAGAGAGAGACAAGAATAATATTGAGCTAAACCATGCTGAAGATTATAGAATTTTATGTAGTCTGTTTAACGGGAAAAAAGTGACAAACCCATTTTTATCTCAGATTTATTTGTTGATGTACTGAAATTAAGACAATCTTAATTTATATTAAAATCAACTCAATTTTTGTCAATCTAATGTGCTTTTAACTCTTACATTTAATTCTCCACACCAGCTGGTATTTATAATCTTGATTATTTCCATTATTTTATTTATATTATTTTTATTTTTAATTTATTTAATTTATACTTTTTCAAGTAATTTCTCTTCCATTTTTCTGACTGTTACTTTTTGTTCTGGGAGCCCACTTTTTAGGATTATATATTTATAATGTTTTAAAATATTTGGTAGTGCGAGTCTCACTTATTAGTCTTCCAAAAATGTTGACTTGCCTATTTAAGTCTGCTTTTCCTCTCAGAACTATTTTAGCCATTCTCAAATGTATCTATACACAATTTTGAATATTGATACTGTGATGAAACCAAAATTACTTAAGGGAGAGTTGTAACCTTTATGAAACCCATTTTTCACATACAGGGACTCCCTGAAATACTTTATAATTTTGATGAGAATTCTGACATTTCTTACATAGTGTTCCTACACATTTCTTGCTTACTTATATTTAATTGTATAAAAAATATTTTATTCCTTTGTATTATCAAGCTGGTATTGTTACCATGAAGCGAATGTACTAGCATTTAAGTTAGAAGACTGTGATGAGAATTCAAAATAGAATAGAGCACTGATTAATAGACCAGATGATTCAATCAAATAATGTCTTTACCTGAGTAGGAGCTGAAATTCTAGTGACTTGAAAAGTAGGCAATGATATGACTCAAATCTAGAGACAAAGACTCTGTCACCACCTCCTTCTGTAAGTTACAAGATTCCTGTTACTGATTTTAATTTGAGTTAAGTATCCCACATCATTGTCGCTGATAAGAATCTGGTCACGTCATAGCCAATATTCCTATTCGTTAGGAAACCTCAGCAAAATCTGGGAAGGCAAACCAAAATTACTTGCAAAGTTTATCCCCAAATTTGAATGACACAAGTATTTCCTAAGTGAGTAAACATCTGATCATCCAGGGAATCTAGAAGTAAGAATATAATAGTTTAAGGAAATCAAAATTATACATTTTTTAGTTAATAAGTAAACTGGTCTTCCAGGTAGCTGTAGACAATGAAGTCAGTGTATTAAATAACATCCCAAGACCTCTTCCACAAAATATATAAAGTAACCTCACATCACGCAAAGTCATACCCTAAGCATTACTTAAAGACAGAGAAAGCTGAAATTTCAAAATAACTGTGAGGAAATGAGAAAAATCAACAGATATTAGTACCATCCATCCACTGGTGTCTGCCTGACCCTGCCTGCTATAGGGCTGTAAGGCAAGCAAAGGTAGACCAGGAAAAATGTTAGACACTGAGAGTGAGTTGGAGCTACCATTAAAAAAATTAAATCGACCTTAACCTGAAAATACTAAAAATAGATTAAAGGCAAATGAGAGCAATTGTGATCATGCTTGAAACAAATAAAATAAAAGAAAGTACCAGAAAAGACATAGAAAATATCTGAGAAGTAGCAAAAAATATAAAGACCAAATGAAGATTTTAAAACTGAAAAACTTAATAACTGAAATATAAAACTCAGTGATGGGCTCAACAATATGGAGGGGAAAGAGGAAAAAAAATCAATGAATTGGATGATGTAACAATAGAAATTACCCAGTTTGAACAACAGAGAGAAAATAGACTGAAAAAAAATAAAATATAACCAAAAATCTAACATTTGTCTCAGAATCCAAGAAGAGAGGAGAAAGAGGGCAGGGTGGGAAAAGTACTCAAGTGAATAACAGCTTTAAACTTTCCAAACTTGGCAAAAGACATAACCTGCAGATTCAAGAGCTGAATGAACTTCAAACAGCATAAACTCAAAGAAATTCACACTAAATGCATCATAGTCAATCGTCCGAAAACTAAAGAAAAGGCTTAAAAGCAGTGAGAAAAAAATGCACCAAAAAAAAAGCAGAAAGAAAAGAATTGTCAACCCACTATACTATATCCAATGCAAACATCTTTCAGAAACGAAGGAGAAATCACGACATTCTCAGATGAAAGAAAACTAGGAGAATGTGTCACCAGCAGACCTACCTTAAAGAATGGCTAAAGCAAGTTCTCTGAAGGAACTGATTTAAAAAAAAAGAGACCTTGGAACATCACGAAGAGAAAAAGAACACAGTGAGCAAAAGTATGGGTAAATATGATAGACTTTCTTTCTCCTCTTGGGTTTTATAACTTATGTTTGACAGTGGAAACACATATTATACTCTGTCTTACGTGGTTCTAAATGCATGTGTAGAGGAAATATTTAAGAGAATTACATCATAAGCAGAGGAGGGTAAAGGGATGTAAAGGGAGGTAAGGTTTCTACATATCACTTGAAGGGTTAAATGATGATACCAGTAGATTGTGATAGGTTATGCATAAGTAATATAATATCTAGAACAATAACCCAAATAGCTATACAAAGAGATACACTAAAAAATACTAGAGATAAATCAAAATGGAATTCAAAAAGTTGTTTAATTATCCCACAGAAAGGCAGGACAAAAGGAACAAAGAAACTTAAAACAAACAAAAATAAAATGGCAGACAAGTCTCAACATATCAATAGTTACATTAAATGCAAATGATTTAAACACACCAATTAAAAGACGGAAATTATCAGTGTGAATTAAGTAACATGTCCCAACTGCATGCTCTCTATAAGACATTCACTTCAAATATAACAATATAGGTAGACTGAAAATAAAAGGATGGAAAAAGATGTATCGTGCAAACATGAAGCAAAGGAAAGCAGGAATGGCTATATTAATTGACTTCTGAGCAAAGAAAATTACCACAGACAGAAAGGGATATTATATAATAAAAGAGTTAATCCACTAAGAAGATTTAGCAATCCTGAATGCATCAAACAGCAGAGCTGCAAAATATATCAAGAAAAAATTGATAGAACTGAAAGGGAAAATAGACAAATCCACAATTATAGTTGGAGATTTCAACATTCCTGTATCAAAAACTAATAGAACATATAGACAGAAAATCAAGGAGGATATAGAAGAACTAAATAACAATGTTAACCAACAGTATGCAATTGATAATTGACACTTATAGGAGACTCCACTCAACAAAACTGAATATACATTTGTTTCAAGTGCCCGTGGAACTTACACCAAATAGATCATAACCTGGCCATAAAACACATCTCACCAAATTTAAAAGAATTAAAAATACAGAGTGTGTTCACTGACTAAGAAATAAAATGAGAACATGCAAGTTTCCTCATATATTTTTCATGATGTCATGAACATTTTTGCATGATTGCTACTTTATAATAGCTCCATTAGAGACAGAATCAGCTGCCTCTACATCCCCAATGATGTCATTGTTGTCATTGGGTGTAAATGAAGGAAAGTCACCTCATGGAAGAAAGAAATGACAAGGTTGTGTCTATGTAGCTTAACTGCCAATGAACCCTGTTTACCTATCCCCTCAAAAGATAGCTGGGGGCTGTGTGATTGATCAGGAAGCATGTTCTCCAGTTTTGCTCAGATTTTTGAAACTTGGAGTAGAAAGTCTTCATCATCAGAATGCAGTGAAATCAGAGTGGGTGATAAGCTGATTGCTACTTACTGTTGAGTAGAAAATAGGGACTTTGTTGAGAAACCACTCAGACTGATGTCTGTCTCTAAGTTCTGAACATTTCACTCACTGATTATAAAAAGAATCTATTATGTAATTAGGCCCCTGAGAGGGAGAAAGTAGTCTCTACTGATTTTTGGCCACGTCTTCCACTAAAACCCCAGGGAGATACAATAATCATGTATGCCATTTACAGTCACAGGAATTTTTGCAATTACATGGAACAGCGTTCCTCAAATTTTTGGCAACTTTAGGTCACCAATTTAAAGTACATTTAAAGAAGATTCATCAACATTTAAAACAAGAATACAACTAATACCGAATATGTAAAAATTGATAATTATGATGATTATTTCAGATCAGTGAGAGAGATGAAATTATTTGAAATCTTTCACCAAGGTTTTTATATCTGGTTTAATAATGAATGGCTATAGTTGACAATTGGGGTCATATTCAGGCGATATGTTCTTTTCAATCCTTTTTCTATTAAATTAGAAAATTTAAATTTTAGTCACCAGGAATGGACAATAGTGTTCAGTTGTATCTGTTTTATGGTTCTGGAGATTCAGATTTAAAATGGAACCAAAATTTACAGACAGATTTTTTAGTAACTACAAGACACTCTGTAACATCACCTTCAAAAGCTGAAAAGTCGAATGTCTCAACATGAAAGATACAAGTAAATGGGTCTTTATCCACTCTTTGTTTCATTCATCTCTTTAAAGCATTCCTTCAGGTTTTGATTAAACATGCCCAATAATGTATACCAACAGTTTCCTTCTTCAGCAGGTGAAAAAGCCATCAGGTATTGTGAACAAGTAAAACTCAGCAGTCAAGCAATCTGCAACATGGTTTAGTTTTCCTATAAAAACTTACTATCTTTCACTTGAAAAATTGTGATGTTTTAGCATGGTGTCATAGATTCAGACTGTTCAAGATTCTGCCCATTTCAGGGTCGGCCCCGTGGCTTAGCGGTTAAGTGCGCACGCTCCGCTACTGGCAGCCCGGGTTTGGATCCCGGGCACGCACCAATGCACAGCTTCTCCAGCCATGCTGAGGCCGCGTCCCACATATAGCAGCAACTAGAAGGATGTGCAACTATGACATACAACTATCTACTGGGGCTTTGGGGGGAAAAAAAAAAGGAGGAAGATTGGCAATAGATGTTAGCTCAGAGCCGGTCTTCGTCAGCAAAAAGAGGAGGATTAGCATGGATGTTAGCTCAGGGCTGATCTTCCTCACCAAAAAAAAAAAAAAAAGATTTTGTCCATTTCGATGAAAAACACAATTTAAGTAAATCACTTGGAATCTTAAAATGACGCCAGATCATTATCAGAAATGTTTCATCTAGTGTCTCATTTCGCTCATTTGCATGCCTTTATAACAATCTGCCTTCTTATGTGCATAAAAGCATTTCTTTGCATAGCATATTGAGAAATATGCACGATTTGGTCACATTCACATTATCCTCTTTTCTTCTGACCCTGAGTTGACATTAGGAGAGGGCTCTGGAGCTGAACTGCCCCGGTTTGAATCCTAGCTCCCCTACCTACAAGCTGTGCAACCATGGACAACTCTCAGTTTCTGCATTAATAAACTGAGGATCATACTAGATAGTAACTTCATAGGTCATTGTGGTAATTAAAGGAGTTAATTCATGTAAAGGTTTTAGAGCAGTGCTTGATACTTAAGCGCTCAGCACATATTATCTATTATTATATATGAATAGCGCAAAACATAAGAACTTAAATATCAGTGATTTTATCTAATTGTAGTATATGTGATACATATGGTTCTAATTGCTTTTCTAAATAATTATGCATTATTAGGCAGAATTCTTTTTGATATTAATTAAAAGAAAAAAGTTTGGAACTAGCTTAAATGGAAAAATGAATGCGTTGGCTTACATAAACTGGGAAATACCAGAGGAGATTTCATATTAAGATTGGCTGAATTAAGAATTTAGACAATGTTATCAACAATAAGTCAATCTCTCTCTCTCTTCAGTCTCTTGGTTCTGCTTTTCTCGGTTTGGCTTTATTCTCAGGAAAAAATGGCTTTTAGCCACTCTGTGCTTATAGTTCTTAACATCACAATCTCCAAAAAGAGAGACTTTCCCTCTCACAACATCCTTATAAATCTCCAGGTAAAATAAATACAGGAAAATGGTTTATGAGAAAATCAGTCTCTGTAGTTAATTGCCCCTCTCAACCTGCTCTCTGGAAACATTTCTCCTCATCCCTGGATGAAATCTCGGGCATGTTCCACATCTTTTAGTTAATAACAAATAGTTCTATTTCCCACTGTTAAAAAATCCAGGCTAACATTGAAGCTTCAGTGTTTCATCCACTGTGAAGCTTCTTCCATTCCCCAGCTTGGCCCTTCTTCAGGCTGGAGATTCTGCAATGGGAAAATACAGGCGATGCTGGTTTCGTCTCCATTTCCTATTCTTTCTCTTCTACTCCTTCTCTCCCATTCACTATGCTTCTTTTGAGTCCTCTAGTGTTGGAACAGGGGAACTAGGAGAGAGGGAAGGTTTGCCCATATGATACAGTCATAATCTGGTGTTGGTACCCTCTGAGTACGGCAGATGTCCAAATGTTTCTTCTTCTTCTAATTGAGTCCTTTGTGAGTTTCTTGGAAACTTGCTGGGAACCTCTTACCTGCAGTTCCCTGAAGTGAATGACGTCTCTCCCAGCTAAACACTTAATATTTCCCGCTTAGATCCTGGGTTCTGACAGGCATCCCAAGACTCTCTGGAGAGTCTGTTCACCACTTCAGATTGTGCTGTTGGTTGCGAATCCTTTAAAACATGCAAGTCCAGCTGTCTTCCACAGGGTTGACCTCTAGTTCTCAGATGCCTCACATCTTGCCCCCAGACTCTGGACATCCAGGCCTCCTCCAGTGCAGCTCTCTTTGCTGGGCTTGGGAATGAGCCTGCCCATGGGCAGCATGAGTTGTCCTTTTATTCTTATCTCATTTGTTCAGGCCTCCCTGTTGCCTAGTCCAGTCCTGCCTGAGTTGGGTGGATAAATTTTTCTAAGCCTGGAGTTGTCTTAGTGAGTGTATTTGGTTCTTCCACAAAGTGCATTTTCCAACTTAGCTTCTTCAAAAACATAGGTAATATGTTGGCCTCTGATTTTATTATTTGTTTTATTTCTCACATTGTTCAGAATCTAGGTAGGGAAAGGGAGTTCTCTTTATTAGATGAATGGAGAATCTTAGTGGTCTACAGACCACTATACTGAGAAACACTCATCTGTTGGGGAAAATATAGAATGAAATGGGAGAGGGCCTAGGACATGGCCCTGCATTCGAATTTTTAGTTTGATTAGGGAGCTAGGCAAGTAAATCAACATGTAGTACTGTTGTAGTACTGTACAACTGTAGTACAATGTACTAAAACAATAATGGCTCTATTTGTTGAGTATTAGCTATGTGTCAAGCTTTACATTTATTTTTATCATTTAATCCTCACAGCAACCCTGACTTAGGGAGTCCTTTTTACAGATCGAGGCTTAGTGACTTCAAGTAACTTGCCCCAAGTTAGAAAGTCAGAGCTTGAATTTAAACTCAGGTCTATCTGATTCCAACTTCTTAATCAGCACCTTGAAGGCTTGACTTTGACTTCTAGAAGCTTAGAGTCTAACAGAGCCAGACATGCAAATCTTTAATTTCACAATGGCATAATAAGAAAGACCTAACTTCTGTCAACTGCTTTGATGTAGTAAATAGTATGATGGAAAGTCTTTCTTCATATGCTAAAGTCATTACCTGGCAACAACAAGGTGACTGGCTTAGTCAATTCAGGCTGCTAGAACAAAGTACCATACATCGGGTGGCTTATAAACAACAGAAATTTACTTCTCACAGTTTTGGAGGCTGGAAGTCAGATCAGGGTGCCAGTATGGTCAGGTTCTAGAGAGGAATCTCTTCCTGGTTGCAGATGGCTGACTTCTTGCTGTCTTCTCACATGGCAGAGAGAAAGAGAGCTAGCTCTCTGGCTTCTTCTTATGAGAGCACTAATCTCATTTATGAGAGCTCTGCCCTCAAGACCCAGTTACCTTGCAAAGACCCCACCTCCAAATACTGAACATTAGGGGTTAGATTTCTACATAGGAATTTTGCAGGACAGAAATATTCAGTCCATGACAATGACCTAGGTAAAAATGCATGGATCTTAATGCTCGTCTCTAGCGCCCAACCAGTTCAGACACTCTCCACTTGTATATACTGACCACTTGCGTGTGCTCGCCAAAACTCAATAGATTTTTAATATATTCTGAAATATAAGCAAACTTTAATCAGAATGAATAAATCCCACAATTTCTGAGATTTCAAAAGATTTATTTTTACTGTATTTAATGACATATTTAAAGAAATATAACATTAAATTTCACAAAAATAATAACATTAGTATTCTGATTTTATTTTAAAAGTGATTTTTAATACATCCATTCATTTGATACTTATAATGGTGGTATGGAATAGATTATCATTATTATCAACATTATAATTATTATTATTATCTTATAAGGAACCTAAGGCTCAGAGTTATAAAGTGACTTGCCAAGACACACGACTAGCAGCTGGCTGGACCCTCTTCTGATTGTAAATCTTTCCACTCTACCTCAGTGCCTCAGCTACTGCCAGCAATCCTCCTAGCTTTTCCTTGGCTAGTTCCTCCAGAATGATGGATATCTTCAAAAAGTTGTCAACTTGACTGCAAGAGCTGATTACTGGCTGGCTAGAGGTAAAACATGTATCAGACACGTGGTAAGGTGCCCATGCATTTATAGAGGCATTGTTTTTAATCGTGAAAAGCTGATGTGACAGGTAATTTTTTGAAATATTAAATTGTGCTTTGCAGCCATAAAAACATTTTTAAAAGAATGAGCAGTATTTATGTGTTACCCTGTGTACTTTCCGCCTCTCGTTCCCGAAAGGCAACCAGGATTTTGCATTTCCTTCCCTTGGGTGTAATTTCTAAGCAAAACAAAATTACTGATAGAAAAATCACTGTTTATGGCCTTTGTGGAAGCTTAAATTCACGGTGGATATCATGATAAGGAGGGAAGAGAAGCCAGTCACTTCAGGGTGAGGAGAAGTAGATAAAAGCAGTGAAAGTTGCAGTATACCACAAAATTTAAAATGGGTTGGTGATCTGCTAATTTGTGGTGTGTTTGAGATGTGAAATCTGATCCATTGACATATTCAGGAAGCAGGAAGGAACCCCAGGAAACGATTGCTTGATAAAGCTTAGGAGGCTGGACCCTAGACGCCACAAGGGCTAGAGCGTAGGCCAAGATTCAGGTGCCTGACTCTGGCATAAAAGCTCCAGAGCCACGGACTTTGAAGTTCAGTATAGGATGGATGATAGGTGTATCAGCTCCTCCAGAATGTCCCAAAGGCAGGAAAGGCCTCTGTGAACACACAGTTTTATAGGAGCCCCCATCACCATCTTCGTTTGAAGGCAGGGATAGAAAGAGGACTCTCAGAAAGATTGCTTTTCTGGACAGCTACTAGCTGGAAACTTGAAGTCAGATTTATTTTTGTTCATAAACAAGAGAGCATATACATATATGTGTGAGGTGGAGTTGGAGAGTTGAAACAAGCTTAGTAAATGTGGATAATTTTTGACATTGAGTGAGGGGTACATGGGGGCTCATAATGCTATTCTCTTCTTGTGTATGTTTGAAATTTTTCATAAAAAAATATTTTAAAAAGTCAATAAGATGACAATTCCTGCACCCTTATTTTGTAGAATAAGGTTCATCCTGGCCATGCTGGGAAAAGCCTAAGTACAAAATAAAGGGAGTAGCAATGCCTGCCATGGGCTTAGAGTGGAGACGTGGCAATATGACATGCATTTTCCATCCTTAATCAAGGTTCTCCAACTTCTATTTTTTATATAAACCAAGTCATAAATCAAAATATTCCATTTTGGTCATTTTCACACAGAAATAGAAAAAATATGTGATGCTTTTGTGGGGATAGATTAATAATTTGAATGAATAACCATATTTATTATAAACAAGGTATTTTCCAATATTTGATTCTATAGTATTTTTTTTTTTAATAAAATTCTGAATGAAACTGCTTTGTTTCTGCTTGCTTTAGTTCCAGGAAAGGCTCTACTAGACACTGAGATGGGATTTAACTAGTGTCCCTAATCCACTAAAGCTGCTAGATTCAGATAATCTTGCTGGCTTTGGTCCCCCAGACTAGAAGAAGATGAAATAAAACCTGGCCTGGATCCTCACCCGAGTTTAGGGGCTGGATTTCATTTCCAAGCTCCAACAAAAGCCCGGGTATTCAGCTCCTCCCCTACTATCAGCCGTGGTGCCCCAGACCTTCTCCTCTGCCCTGCCAGTGCTCTGGGATGGCACAGTCGGCCGTCCAGGGCTCCAGGGCTCTTAAGATTCTTGCTCTTTCAGAGCCCTAAAGCTATCAGATCCACTGATGCTCCTGAGTCGGCAGCCTCTTTCAAAATCTGCCATGGGACCTGTGCAGCTCTGCAGGCCCAGAAGTCTGAGTTAGCAGAGTTCCTTCTTCCAGACAAGGTGTCTAACAGCAAGATGCCCCAGATGAGGAAAGTCCAGCTGAGGAAAGTCAAAGCACCACCCCCAGGAAGCCTGGAGCAGACCTCTGGGGACGGCCTACTCTCTAAGAGGAGGCTTCTCTGGGGAGGGGCCTGTGTTCCCTTGAACCAGTCATGAACAATAGCTTCCAATAGCTTAAGAAGATTTGAAATTAGCTCCTGAGGAGCCCAAACTGATACCGAACCAAGTGGGCTCGCCTCCTGGTGAGGTAAATAAGACTCTACACCAGTGGACGTTGTCTCACAAAAGAAAGTGTATTTGCAGCAAATAGGAGCCTACCATGAATCATTTCCAAAGTCTTGGCATCCCCCCAACAAACGAGAGCCGGAACCTTTATTTGGTTGGGGAATGACTATTCAAAAGGAAGAGGCGGGTATTCGGGTATTCGCTTGCACAGGCTCAGCTGGAGAACATGCTTCCACATAATGAGGGCTAAGCTCCTCCTGGAGTGATGTTTGCATTAAAAATAAGGCAAAGGTCATGGACATAGCTCTTGTGGTGAGGCTTGGTCAGTTTCCGGATGGCTGGTGTTTACATCTCCTTTGAGTGCCTGGCTTGGTCAGTTTCAGGATGGCTGATGGTTACATCTCCTTTACATACAAAAGGAAAAGAAACAACTTGGAAAAACAGTTAATTGCTTCCAAACCCACCTTTGAGTTTCTTGAGGCACCTAGTCCGTGACAAAACTACCAACCAACTATCCACAGACACCTCGAGGTCTTTGGGGAATGCCCAACCATACTTATGTCTGGCCCAAGCACGGCCACTTCCCTAGAGAAAACAGCTTCTATTTTGGAACTGTCCACTCACATTAAGACCCCCGAGAGTTCTTTGTCCCTCAGGGCTGAGGGTGGACTATCAAAACCTGAAAAGGTTTCAAGGCCCCTCAAGTGTCTCCGAAGTGATGTGTGGGAAGAAAACGTTACAACTTCTATTTATATTCATTTTTGTCTAATAGCTAAAAAGAAAGTATGCTTTAATAATATATAAAATATGACTGGCAGTGGCATCCTCACTTGGTCCATGTGTCACTTAAGGTATAAGCTGTAGCCTGAGGGGAGAATATAAATTTTACAACTCATAGGGGTTGACAGCTGCATGCTCACACATTCCTTCAAGAACACTGCAGCAGAGTGCATTCACATATGCTTGGTGGTGTGTGTTTATGAATTTGGTATTATAAAGAGTAGAACCTTTATGATACTAAAATTTGTAATGACATAAGCTGTGACTGTATAAATCTATTTTATGTATTGTTTTTATTTTTGTTTTGTGCAACATAGTTCCCATGTTATCTTTTGGCAAAGAATCTAAAAAAGCAACGGTTTTTTTCACTAAATGACAAGTGCTCTAAATTTGCTGACCTTTTCTGTGATGACTAGTAGCTGTCAGTAGAACGCCACCTAACAGAGATCCTCAAAAATATAAGGACACCTATTGTCTCCTTTCAAGATAAAGGTGACATTCTAACGAGTGAAAAAGTAACTGTTTTTTGTTTTGTTTTCTTTTATTTTTAATCTTACTATGGGAAAACAGTGTTGAAAAATGGATGTTTGGAATTTTTACAACACTGTTTTCAAAAATGATAAGTCTCAGATGTTAACTCTTCATATCTTACACTAAAAAAATTGAAACAGAATTCTCTAACCTATTTTAACATCTTCGAGATGAAGCATTTCAGTGGTTTTTGAAACCATTGGATGAAAATATTAAAATAAAATCCCTTTTGACTCATTCCAAAAAAATCTGATTTTAACATCAAGGAAAGGAGAATTTATTAAATTTTAATAATACAAGTGAATGAGAAATGTTGTGAATGGGACTAAGAAATTAATATCATTATTTAGAAAGTGCAGAATGATGCATCTCCTCTGTTGGATCCACAGATATTTTGAGGTATATTTTGCAACTATAATAGTAGTCAAAACCAAGTATCAAAATAAAATGAGTACAACTAGACCTTTAGTTTCTGTAACATAAAGCATCAAGCCAAAATTTTATTTAAATGATGAAGCATATTGCATCAATCACAATGCTAAAAATGTTACTATAATAGTTTAGTAAGCCCTTGAACACAGATTTTTGTTTGATTAATAAATATAATTTAAATATTTAAATATTCCTAATTAATTTTTATTATATTCTTTGTATAATTTCTAAGTGGTTTGTAGTGTGCCTAATAATACGTAGTACTATATCACACATAGGTATATGTTGTGTATGTGTCTGTATAAATATACAAAGAGAGAGAGAGAGAACCAAAAAAGTATGCAAGAATGCCCCTGGGTCACACACGTGAGATCCAGAATTCCTGGCCATAGCTTTTGAACCACAACTTGAAACAGGGGCTCTGAGGATGGCACATCTCTAGATCCCTAGTGTTAAGCACAAAGCTTGGCTATACTCAATAAATGTTTGATAAATGAATGAAAATTTCAATATGGCTAGAGGTTTGAATTGTTCTCATATAAAAATACGCATCTATGAGCCCTTTCAAAAAATGTTTAAATCCAGGGGCCGGCCTGGTGGTGTAGTGGTTAAAATTGCACTCTGCTTCAGTGGCCTGGGGTTCACAGGTTCAGATCCTGGGCGCGGACATGCACACTTCTCATCGAGCCATGCTGTGTGGGCGTTCCACCTATAAAATAGAGGAAGATGGGCACAGATGTTAGCTCAGGGCCAATCTTCCTCACGCACACACAAAATGTTTTAATCCAACCATATATACACAGAGCAGTGAATAAAATTGCAAAATATTTGTTCCTTTGTAAAAAATTTCTATTCCTGTTAGACCTGAGAAAAGGAGCCTGATATTTCTGAATTAACCACTAGATGGCAATAGCTCTACATTACTCACCATTGGCTCCGTTTCTGGCATCCTCCCCAGCGGTCTTGGAGTTGGCACCTGCAACGAATATCTCTGCAGATATTTGCCAAGAAAAGGCATATCTGCTTTAGGAACTCTGAGACTGATATTACTAATGCAAATGCATTTGTGAGCTTGTTTCTTGTTGCATATATCTATGACTATTGCAACAGTTATCCACCAATTTGATGATCTTGGAGCTACAAATTATTATAGCAAAATCAATAATTTACTTTAAGCCACAGGAGCTCATAGAGGTCTGCATATGGAAAATTTAAGATAATTGCGTGGCTTTAATAAATAGCATTCTGATATTCTCCTCTCTCCCCTCAGTCCCCCTAACTTCATGACTTTGGAATTACAGCGTGAAGACATGAGCACAGCTATAAACACAGATAAAGATGGCAGAAGTGAGAGTTCTTCTCTTGCTTCTCTTCCTGGCTATTGCTGTGTATTCACAAATAAGTCACCTAACTGTGACTGAAAGCTGTCCAGTTCCTCTTCTGTGGAACAGATCTACAAAAAGCACCTGCAAATTGTATGAGATTTTGGACAGAAAATGACAGAACTGGAGACAGGATAACAATTGGGCAGAGTGAAACACTCTTCAGTTCAATACCTTGGGAAAATAAAAGTGAAATAATTTTCTTTTGAAATAGGAAAAAAATATTAATCAACGTTTTCATGGGGCTGTTTTGTTTGAATTTACTCATGTAGCCATAGCAGAGTAGTGGAAAGAAACCATACCAAAGTTCAGGAGTTAGTATAATCACTAACTAGTTTGGTCTAAAGCTCTCATAGATGATGCGTAGATCTTTGAAGATTTCTTTGTTTTCTAGGACTTTAGCAACTATTAGCTCTAAATGACTCAAAAATTGGGAAAACAAACAGGTTAAATTAAATTTTTTTAAAAAAAACCTCTTGACTTTTGAATTTTTATCTTTTTATTTCTCAAATACTTTTAGCTCTGATGGGTTCGGAAATGCAGTTTTATTTTGGCATATCCCTATTCCCTAACAACTGCTCCTGTCACCCTCCCTCAATTTTTAAGTCTTTCTGTGGGCAATATTAAAAAAGAGAGAGCGAGAGAGAGTGAAAATGCAGGCACCTTGAGTATATATTATTAAAATTAAATAAAATATTAAGGATGAAGAAACAAAAAGCCTCAGATTTCTGTGATTTATTTAAGGCCATGTTTGGCTGTTTTATGTTGGAAAATAACCCAAGTGACTAATCTCTCTCATGCTTTCTGCTTTATTTAACTTAAATCACATCTCAATCTAGTTCTAATTGTTTTCTTCCAGAGAGAAGGCTAAAAAATTATTCTGGGATTGAATCTTCTCTTAGCTACCTACAACAAATTATAGTTCCAAATTATTTGTAAAACTGACCAAATCAATTAGCATCAGTGTGGTGTCTCCAAAAGAAGTCATTCATTCATTCAACAAGCTCACATAGAGTGTCCAGCCATTGTGTTCTCACATGACAGCGTCCAGAGCTGGAAGAAAGAAAAGGGCAAAGGAGTCTTCTTCTTGTGGACCTCCTTTTTTTTTTTTTTCCAGGAGGATAATCTTTTCAGGTATCTCTTAGCTCACTCTCCTCACATCTATTTGGCCAGAAGAAGGCTTCATATCTCCTCTAGGCCAACCCCTGAGAAAATTGTATGGGGTTTCTGTGACTCTCTGAGATCAATCAAGAGCCATTTTCCAGACAGGTCTGAGTATATTGTCACCTGAACAGGAATGACTGATAAATCCTAGTGGTGGGAGACAGCACGTGGGCAGCACAGGATAAAACGTTTTGGGAGACAGGCTGGTGAGTTAGAAGGACTAGCAGGTCAAGGCCAGTGTTTCTGCAGCCCCAAATGAAGTAGTGCTAGAATGAAGGGGAAGGTTCAAATGCATCAGGAATGGCTAGGGCAGAGGGTCTCAAGAACTAGATTGTGGCGGAGATTGAGAGCCTGCAGCATGAGATGACCAAGGCCATGGTGTGTCCAGCGTCATAGAAGGGGGCTCTATCTCCTTGTGTCTTTGTTAGGAATAAGACTGGCACTGCCTGAGCACTGGATAGAAGAGAAATTCCTCCCAGATTCAAGAGGGCAGTCAGTCCCAAGCACTAGATGAGTTCGTATTTGTAGCCTTCTTTGGGGATGATTCAGGCTGTCCGTGAGCACGTGTTGAGCTTGTTTGCATCACTGTGAGAGTGTGTCAGTGTCCAGTGTGCTTGCAGAGTTAATCCAGGGAGTGTCATTTGTGATGCACTGGATGCTGAGGGAGATCAGTGAATTTGCTACAATGGACCAAGAAGGGCCGGGATGTTTGCGGTACTATGGGGGGAGGTTCCAGTGTGTCTACCTCTCTGAGAGCTTTGGGAGACTCCTGAACATGTGCCACTGACTGGAGAGGGTGTCAGAAGCCCTGGGTCTTGGAAGATCCTGGGTATCTTCAATGTTGGAGAAAAGAGTGGGAGATTTGAAGAACTGTTGGGACAAGGATTCCATGTGTGGCTATATCAAAGACCAGGAACAGAGTTGATATGTTTGAAGCCCTGGATGATAAGGCGCCTGCGTGTTTGCAAAAAATTGTGGGTTAAGTAAAGTTGTGTAAGGGGAGATGCTACAAAACAGAGGATAAAATATATTCTATTAATTGTGTTTGGTGTGTGTGACTGGACTGTATTGTCCTTTATCAAACATGCATCACTAATGATGCATGTGTCCTCTTCAATGTGTCCTCTTCAAATGTGTCCTCTTCTAATGACAGCAGAGGACAAGCAGCAAATTCATTTTCTAGAATGTTCTTCCCCATATGTTCAAATTTAAAGTGTGCAAATGAAAATCACTCATGGGGTTTGGAAAGTGTACAAGAAGGAGAAGCCGTTATTCCCTGGAGACTGTTGCAGGCAGACACCTGGACAGATGTGAAGTTTACAGAACCTTCCTGAGGAGTAATGGGAACCATCTGATTCAGCACTTCAAATTGAACTCTCTCTAAATATATAAATATTCTCTCAACTTTTATATTTATAAATATATACATAAACTTAGATCTTATATGTATTGAATTGGACAGAATAGGAGACAGGAAACACGAATTTGTCTGGCTAAAGCCATTTTCCATAAACACCTGGCCAGATTGCATTAATTAAAATGTAAAGTGGAATTACTGAAATCTCTTGTGGTGCTAAGAATTTTTAAATCTTTTTTGGTTATGTTAGTTTTATCTCTGTCAGCAAGTGTCCATCAAAATTACCATCTTAACTTACTGTTATGGTGGATACAAGAAAAGAATAAGATTTTCACTTACGTCTTCAAGTGCCGTCATCCTTTTTGAAACAAGCTGGGATCACAACAATATATAATGGGGTGATAAACAAAGTGATTAACAAGAGTAGAAGTATTAGTGGTCCAGAAACAAGAGAGAGAGCAGTCAGGATTGGAGTCATCAGAAAAGACTCTGGCATGGGGGAGTTGCTTTTTTTTTAATTGTGGTGAAATATACGTAACATAAAATTTACTGTCTTAACCATTTTTAAGTATACAGTTCATTAGTGTTAAGTATATTCACAATATTGTGCAACAAATGCCCTGAACTCTTTTCATTTTACAAAACTGAAACTCTATACCCATTAAACAAGAACTGCCCATCCTCCCTTCCACCCATCCCCCCAGCACCTGCCAACCACCATTCTGCTGTGTGAACTTGACTGCTTTAGGTACCTCATGTAAGTGGATTCAGATAGCATTTGTCTTTTTTGTCCCCGACTTATTTCACCTAGCACAATGTCCTCAAGTTTTATGGGATGGCGGAGTTTTGAACAAAACCTGAAAGAACTTAGAGAATTAGGAGATAATGGAAAAGGGGACTGCAAGTAGGGAAATACAGATATTTACTGAAAATATTTTAAAAACTGCAGGTTTTATATGGGAAATCCATCTATAAGGAAAAATAGTGTATTTTTAAAAAATGCTTGCCACATGTATATTAAAAAATAATTTTATTGTAATAACAATAGAAGAAAAACGGTATATAAAACAAAAATGTTAGAAATTTGAAGAAAATTGACAAAATTACTATAAGAGTGAAAGAATTTAAGAAACATATCTCAATCCTTGCGTATCAAAAAGGCAGAGGTGAAATAAGGCTGTAAATAATTTAAATACTATAAATGATGTTTGTGTGTATATCTCCAATTGTGAGACCTATAACTAATTGACTTTTAGGTTATTTTTACTATCTTGATTAATATTGGCAGTCAAAGAAAAATGTAATATGTAAAAAAAAGAAAAGTAAATTACTTGATTCCCACTTTTGATTCCCGCTAATTGATCTTTAGAATAAGATCAATTAGCCCTTTCCAGCTTCAGGTTATCAAGAGGCAGGTAAAGCCATGGAAAGAAAACAAGTGTAAGTCATGAGTCCTGTTGCTGATCAGCCGTAGGGACTTCTGCAAGGCACTTTCCTCCTTTGCTTCATTTGCTTACCCATGAAATGGGAAGAATGAGATCTAAGGTCTCCTTCAAGTCCAACATTCTGTGACACTATGCACATAATTTTCATTCAGATAAAAAGAGACCAAATTTTAATATTCATTTGGAAGTGTTTATTGGTGGTGAGTTCCATGAAGGTCTTGTACTAGCTGGTGAGAATGGATATGTGAAGTTATAAATTAGGGACCACCCAACTATGTTTGGAATGTTTAGGAGAAACTGTATAGGAGAAAACATTTGAGCTGGGTCTTGAGAAAAATGTAATATATGTAGAGAATAGAAAACCATATCCATAATTTTCTTTCCAATGAGTAATTTATGATCCTCAAAATACATTGCACAATTCCTTTTCATGCTACTAGGTTCCCTTGATGATTTTAGAACTAGAGAAAGAAAATGCGTTATTTCATCTAAGGAATCACGCCACTAGGCCAAAGCATATAAAATAAAGTTTGTGATGTTATAAAGGAAGATAGGAGTGCAAGAAAACAGGGAATCAAGCAGACACCAAAAATTTTGAAAAAAAAATCAATTGGAGTGGAAAGATCAGTCAAAAAAGGAAACATAGAAGCAGGAGCTCTGAAGTTTAGCTACCAATAGCTCAATCCATGCTGTTCCTAACGAGTCCTTACAGATACGCCAAGAGAGGGTGGTAAATATTGGTGGTAAAGAATGCTTAAACTCTAATAAAGACCAGGTTCATCTTGTCACTAAGGAATATAATTTCCATTTCAATGAGAACTAGAAAGGATATTACTCCATAAATAAGTATCTAGGATATTACCTCGTGCTAACTAGAGAAGTAAGCCTAAAGAATATTTCAAGTGAATCTTTAAAAATTCCTGGTTGTATTTAGTATGGGTTTTAACCCAGACAAATATGAATTGAATTCCAAACTCTGACTTAATAGCTGAGAGACCTTGAAAAGTCCCTTGTTTTTCTGAGCCTCAGTGTCCTTAGCTGTAAAATGATGCCAATAATAGTATCCTGCAACAGAGAGTTCCAGTGAAGATTTAAATGACAGAATGAGGCTGAAACGCCCAGCACAGGGCCTAGTGTAGAATAGATGCTCAGTGAATACTAGTTCCCTCCTCTCTCTAGAGCCGTGCCTGGCCTACACCAACCTGGATATATCAATCTCATGATTGAAACCACACAGTGGTTTTAGTAAGTTTAGTAGAAAGGTTATTAACAATAATAGGGGATCAGAGTAACATGGGAGTAGCTAGTAGGAAGTGAAGAGAACTTTAAAGAATACAGGAATGTCAAGTATAAGGAGTAGTGACCACGACAAGGGGTATGATAGAGCATCCAAGAAAAAGCCCTCCCCATCTCTCACCCCCATCGCTGAGATCCAGATCTTGTGGAAGAGGGCATGGTCATGACCCACTGGATGACAGAGAAGTCACTGTGCTGCTGCACCAGCAGAAATTGCTGGAAGTCCACCCTCTATAGTGCTGGGAAAACTATTCACAGGGAAGTATCTTGCCAGAGGCATTCCACTGTAAAACCACTAGAAAGAGTGTTGGAGAAAGCTGTTTGTCACAGATGCTGTTGGCAACTGTGCACTGTAGGAGCAAGGTGTTGCAGAAAATATCTGGGCAGCAGAATCCTATTGCTAGAGAAACCACAGTGCTGCAGGAGCTGGATGCTGAAGAAGCCATGAATGCTGCAGGAGCCATGTGTTGAGGAAGCTTCCTGTGCTGCAGGAGCCAGGATTGAAGAAGCTGTGTACATTGCAGGAACCAGGCACTGAAGAAGCTACACACAGTGCAGGAGCCTGCAGAGTGGAACACACTGGAACAAGCAAAAAGATTCCCTTCCTCCTACATTGATTGTCTCTCCAGAACTCTCTATTGATGAAGCTCAAAGCTTAACATTGCCCTATATGGCAAAGAAGAAATAATTAAAAAGCCCAGCTCCATTTCACATATCATGCAATGAAGAGTAATTTGTAACTGAGAGGCAATAAAATGATAAGTGGCACACTGGCTAACCTAGTTTCCTCTTTGGGGTGCACCAGTGTGAAATCATTCCTTGTGAATTTATCAGAGGACCCAGTAGGTGTAAATGGCCAATCAGAGATAAGCTGGCTAATTCCCTGGAAGGGCCATTTGGGGATGCTGACTGCCATAGGCAGGGGAGGAGATTTTAGTTTCTCTCTCTCCATGTGTATACTAGCTCCCTCACCTTCCCAGGAAGAAGAAATTGCTAATCTCTTTCATCAAATTGTGGGCCATAGATTCATCCGTGTTTGCTAATAGGGAGAAACACTGTGCCATATATATCAGGAATTAACACTACACTTTTTGTCTTTCACTTCTTCTCTTCTATGGTGCCCTTGGGAGGAACTCTGTCACTTCTTAGTTTTTCCCCAAAACCACCTGAGTATCCTGGGCAGTGTGTTATTCTAAGATTTGAAATTAGGTTACGCAAAATTCCACCTTAATTTCTAAAACTGCCATCTTGTTTTTGCAGCCAAATGCCTAAACTGGTTGGCATTATTTTAATACTTCTTATACTAATAATCATAAAAACAGAAATATTTAAGTAGCAATTTATACTTTTCAACAGAAATATTCATGTAGCAACCTTACAAACAAATTTTTCCATTTATTTAAGTCATCTTTACAATTGCTATATGAGGTTATTATTCTTACTCCTGTTTTATACTCAAGAAAGCTGAAGTTGAGAGGTTAAATACCTTTACCAGAATCACATAATTTTAAAACGTAGAGTTGGGATCTAGGTACAGGTGTTCTGATTCTTAATCCTATGTTCTTTCAATTAAATAAATATATTCTAAAAATTCCTAGCACATAGCAAGTATTCCATGAATATTGATTTTACAAGTCCCTGCTGTCTTCTTGTGCTAGCTGCTTTCTTTGTGCAGAAGGCACATTTTTTAAGGTAGTGTAATTTTCAGCTCCCATTGCTATGGTAATGCTAATTATTTTGCATCGTGTTCTAAAGGCCAAGATCTCAATGGAGATCATACATAGGGCTCCTGCTATAATGAGCATGCTTCTCGTGGTGGGAAGGAATACGTTTTGATCCCTTCCTATAGTATACAAAGTTGTTTTGCCATTTGCAAGTTTTTTTAATTGGGAAACAAGATAAATTCACCCCAGTGTACTCATGCTGCTTGAACTTCCACATTTATTTTTAAAGTTCTCAGGAAATGTAACTCTAAAAACAGCGTGTAGAACAGCAGGGTCAATTGTTATAGATAGATTCAGATAGTGAAAAACAGAGAACATCTGCTGCTTTTAAAGGGAGATTTTCCAAATATACTTCCTGTTGGGGATTAAGAGCTTTTGAACAATCAATGTTCACCCATTACTGTTGCCAGACCACATTTAAACAGTCCCCTCTTCATTCACGAGGTATGGCCCACACAAATGTACTTCAATGGCGATGTGGGAAACTTGCATTAGTGTTCAGTAGAGAATAGGACATGAGGAAGCAGGATGCTCTTTTTCTTCCTCTCTCTCTGTTTCTGGGTTATCTCTAGGAGTAGTTCCAGCACTTGCTGTACAGCATCCCCAGAAATGAATGTGCTCTTGGATTCTGGTAACGACACTTCTTCCCTTTTGTTCTCCAGCCCTAGGGAAAGTATGTGCTTTCTGCAGGTATTCATCTCTGGGCAACATTCCCTTCTCTCTGGTGTTTCTCCAGGATCCCTCCTCATTTTCGCTCTTCCAGGTTTCCAATCCTAGTGTAACCAATTCCTTCCATTAAAAGTCCGAAAAGGATTTCTATTTTCCTGATTGAACCTAATTGATAAAGGAAACAAATCACTGTGATGATTTAAAAATGTGTCAAGTGCTTTGAAGGAAATAAAAGTGTAAAATGGGGTTCTTTAGAGGTTGTTATCAAAGCCTTCTTAAAAGTGAAGTTATTTGAGCCACAGTTTAAAGTATGAGAAGGAGATCATCGTAAGGAGATCTGAAGGAAGTGTGTGTCAGCCAGAGGAAATCTTCTCTGGATGATAATTAGCAGTAGTTTGGATTAAAGGGATGGCAGTGGAGATGAAGTAGATGGGTCCAAGATGTATTTTTCAAATAGAATCAAAAAGAATTATTTATGAAAAATAGAAGTTGAGGTAAGAGAGAAGCAATAATAGCTCATGTGGTAGGCTGAATAATGGCTCCCAAACATATCCAGGTTCTAATCCTTGGACCCTGTGAATGTTACCTTAGTCGGAAAAAAGAGACTTTGCAGATGTGATTAAGTTAAGGATCCTGATATGGGGAGGATTATCCTGGATTATGGGGGTGGACCCCAAATGAAATCTCATGTGTCTTTATCAGAGGGAAATTTGACACAGAAAAGAAAACCATGTGACCTGAAGCAGGGGGAAGCAGAGTCAGAGGGAGAAGATGCTATACACTGGCTTTGAAGATGGAAGATGGGGTGACAAGCCAAAGAATAAAGGAAGCTACTAGAATCTGGAAATGGCAAGAAAACAGATTCTCCCTTAGATCCTCTGGAGGAACTGCAGCCCTGCTGACACCTTGATTGTGGCCCTGTGGAATCCATTTTGGACTTCTGGCTTCTAGAACTATAAGAAAATTAATCTGTGTTGTTTTAAGCCACAAAGTTTGTGGTAATATGTTATAGCAGCCATAGGAAACCAATACAGATGACTTCCAGAACTTCATTCTGAGCAAGAGGGTAAGTGTGGCACCATTTACTAAAATGAGAAATATTGGGAAATGAGCAGGCAGGTTTGAAGAGTATGAAGTATCAAAGAAATATCAAGAGATCGTTTTTGAACTTGTACGTCTTAAGACCTGTGAATAACCCAAATTGAAATGATTAGTTGTCTGTTGAATATATCCTACTTCGAGTTTGATGAATTTTTTGGATCTATTGATTATTGTTTTTCATCACATTGGGGAAATATTCAACCATTATCTCTTGTAATATTTATTCTGCTCCATTGTCTCTCTTCTCTTTTTCTAGGACTCCCATTACCACTATGTTAGAATTTTTGATATTATTCCACAAGCCATTGAGGCTCTGTTCATTTTTCTTTCATTTTTTTATCTATGTGTAAGTTTGGAAATTTCTATTTATCTGTCTTCAATTTCACTGATAGTTTTCTCTTGAAATCCCTTACTAATTTAATTTCAGATATTATATTTTTCAGTTCTAGGATATCCATTAGGTTCACTTTTAATGTCCATATATTTTCTGAAATTTCCTATATCTTTACTCATCATATCCATTTTTTCCTATTAATTCTTTAATATATTTATATAGTCATTTTAAACTTCTTGTTTGCTAATTTTAGTATCTGGTGTGTCTGTGTGTCCACTTTTTTTGTTTGTTTGGTGAAGAAGATTGACCCTGAGCTAACATCTGTTGCCAATCCTCCTCTTTTTGCTTGAGGAAGACTGGCCTTGGAGTGACATCTGTGGCAATCTTCTTCTATTTTGCATGTGGGTTGCCTCCACAGCATGGCTTGATGAGTGGTGTAGGTCCGTGCCTGGGATCTGAACCTGCAAACCCCAGGCCACCAAAGTGCAGTGCGCAAACTTAACTACCACACCACCAGGCTGGTACCCCTCTGTGTCTGCTTTTATTGACTGATTTCGCTTTTGAATATAGGTCACAATTTCCTGCCTCTTCATATGTCCAGTAATTTTGATGGTACATTGAATGATATCTTGTAGAGACTTTGGATCTGTAGCCTTCTTCTGAAAAATGTTAATTTTGTTCTAGCAAGCAATTAAATTGCTGGTGGACCCATGTGACCCTACAGAGGCTTTGTTTTTAGTTTTGTTAGAGTGGCTATAATTCAATTTTTCTCTCAGTTCCAAGGCATAGACTTTTGTCTTGGGAATGGTTCTTATTACCAACAATGTGATCCTTCTGGAATATCAGTGACAAACGCTAGATTTCTAAAGTCCCCTAATTAGGCAGGACTTGAATTCCAAACTGCATCTCCCCAACACTAGGCAGCTACTGAAATTCCTGTTTGGTATTTTAGCCTTCCAACTCTTGTTTTCTGCCGAGTTAATTAGAGTCTCACTCTATATGTATGCAGCCAAATTTAGGGAGAGTTCACATGCAGATTAGGAGGTGACCCATTCTGTGGTTTCATCCTTTCATGCACTTACCTATTCTCACCAATTTCTAGCAGCCCTGAACTTTGACCTCAGACTTCTATTTGAGCAAACTGGGAAGTGCTATCATGGGAAAAGCCGGTTCAATGTGGATCTCATCCAGTGTGCTTCTATTCTCGAAAATATAATATCACCCCTTGTCTCTTCTTGCTTTTCATTGATATAGAGAGAGACATGGAAATAGACATAGATATACAGATATATTTGTTTTTCCAGAGTTTACAATTGTTATTGGCAGGAGACTTAGTCCAATATACACTATTCTGCCACACAACCATCAGAATTCTGGCAGTTGAATGGATGAATCTTGATTTCAGGAAAGAATTCTGAGCAGAAATATAAAAATTAATATTTATCAATAGGAGAAACAGTCTAGGAAAGTGCTTCTCATTATTGGTTTCACATTAGAATCACCTGACAAAATTTAATAATCTATTTGGCCTGACTACCCCAAATCAACTAAATTAGAATCTCTGGGGGTTGGATCCAGGTATCAGTAGTTGTTAAATCTGCCCAGGTGATTTAAATTTGCACCTAGAATTGAGAGCCACTGATCTCAAAAGAGGGTGAAGTGTGAGAAGGAACAACCAGAGCAAGATAGTGTCATGAAAGTCAGAGAGGAGAGTGTTTCTCTAAGCAGGAAGAAGTCATCAAATGTGTTAAATGCTCAGGTAAGTTGAGGACTGAAAGGCAATAGTATTTTGCAATATGGGATTTTTTTGGTGATTCACACCCCAAAAAAGAAGGCAAAAGTTTTCAATATTAATTGTGATCAAAGTAAATGCACAGGGTTGGTATATATATACCATGTCTCAGCTGTGAAAACAAAGAAAATTTTATTTCTGTAACTGCTCTCATCCAGCTCTTGTCATCAATTCTTGCATCGTCATGAAAGAAAAAATTAAGCTGCCTGCTGTAGCTCTCTCTCTTCCAGTTTCAAACAGGATCTTTCAAGTTGTCAGCCTCTTTGAGATAGTTAGTCATGGCCATAAGTTGAATCACTTCTGCCTTTTTCCCTCTGCCTTTTTCTGTGTGTATGTGATAGGGGTTGGGGAGACATAAGTTCCTGGGTAACATGCATATATCTGGGGTGTTAGGGTTAAAGAATGGTGGATGTCCTATGAGTCGTCGCTAACTTCCTTATGTGTCCATCACCCACCAAATCAAGGGGAAGATACTGTTTGTTGGGTTGCTTGTACTTGCACCTGCTGTTGAAATCTGAGGTTATAGATAGAGTCTCTGGCTTTGAGGCCCACCAAATCTGTATTCCTCTCAACCAAGCTCCAAGCCACTATTGCCTTACTATTTCCTCATTATTAATTCCCCATGTATATCTGAAACCAAGCTGAAGTTTTTAAATAAGGACTTGTTAAAGGTGAAACTTTAGTAATGATAAAAGGGAATATAGCAAGTAACATGTACGTTGTTAGATTGTAGAAAAAAATATTAAAGCATTTATATGAGAAATCTAGATTCAAGAGATCAAGACTTAGATATCCAATAGGAGTTATGCCTCTTACCTAAGTTTCACCTTAATAAATCATTTTCTGTTATCTTCCTGGTCCTTTATCTTAGGAACTGCCTATTACAAAGATAACTGACTCTGATTAGCCTTTTAGGGAGATCACCCCTTCATACAATCTATCAGAATATAATAATTCCAATACACATAAAAAAGATGAACACACAGTATCAAGTGGCTCATTTTCTTCAGTGTCAAAAAGGAAAATATAAAAATACACAAAATAGTGTTAGAAAATACAAAAATGACTGAAAACAGTTAAAGTGATAAACTTGAATATATAAATTTTGAAAGCAAAACATACATTTTTATTGGAAATACAATTGAAGTGAGAGACACAAATAATTTGAATAATTAGTAAGTATGAAAACACAATGCACATTTTTTCAAAGATTCAGAGATTGTGAAAATTACATGTTTTGCTTCAAAGGAAACACATAAAGAATCTGAGACTCAAACTAATTGGTTTGTGTCAGCATTCAGTTACTGAATATCTACTTCCTGTTTGTGGGGACTCTACTTGCAAGTGAGTGTTTATAAGACTGATAGATGTGGGAGCTCCAGGTGCTAACTATGGAGCTGAGACAAACAGAATACTGTAGTTGACTAGATGGCCTGAGGTCTATACCTGAAAAACATTCTTAAGTCTTAGTCTAGGGGGTAAGTGAATGGCTGTACTAAGAGAAAAAAGAATCAAGGAATGCAGAGGAGCAAGTTCAAACAATTACAATGAATTGAAATTGTCTGGAAACTTACTGCTAAAAATGTGGTCCCCAGACCAGCATGATCAATTTTATCTAGGAGCATGTTAGAAATGCAGAATCTCAGACTCCATTACGACCTGCCCAATCAGAATCTGCATTTTAATAAGAATTCCAGATAATTTGAAGGCACATTAAAGTTCAACAGCTGACTAGGATATAGCTGAAAACAAAGCAAAGCTCTCTAAGGTATGTAAAGTCTAGGGTTATCATTCAATTCTTCATTATTACAGTGCTAACTTGCATAGTATATGATATCAAGGAGTGGGGAAAAAAGCAGGAGAGAGAAATTCCATTTAGTTTGAATATCAAAAGACAAATGCAATAATTTGACCTCAGTGTGGCATGTAGTGATAGGTCAGAGAAAGTAAGTGGTAAATGGTTATTGGGGGTTGCAAGTCACAGAGGAATGAATTTACGTTAATGCTAATTCCAGTGAGGAATGTTTGATCTGAAATACCTCTCCTCTGAAGAGTGTCAATGCTTCTCCTTTGTTTAACCTGGGCGGAGGGGAAAACACATTTCTAATTGAGTTACAAAGGCCCAGGAATAGCAGCGATAGCTCAAAATAAACATTAAATGCTAATTCAAATATTTGTACGTAACAGGGATTGAAACTGAAATCACATTTGGTTAATTAGCCAGAGTCTTAAATCCTGAGTTTTATCACACCTAATAAATGAGACTTGAACGAATTGAAAGTCTGACATTACAGCTCATAAACTCTTACCTTCAAAACAATAGGCAATGTTAAACATCAGGGAAGTTAAATCAAAGCTTGGAGTTGCTACTCCTCACATAACTTTGCATAGTCTGATGATTTTCTTTGACTGTATTGGCCTTGGTAAAATTTATTTGCTCATAATTATGGTTTCTTGGTTTCCATTTGTTCTTTCATCAAGCATTTAAAAAACTCCTTTTATGTGCCAGATAATGAACTAGGTCCTGGGCATACTGAACTGAATAAGGCCAGTACCTGACCTTTGGGGAGTGAGGAGGTGGGGAAGCATCCACACCAATAGGGAAAAAATCCTTAACATAAGAAGTTATGAAGAGGAGGGACTAGTGGAAGGCTAGAAGGCCAGAGAAAATAAAATATACTGAAGAAATGTTTAATGTGTGTAACCTTTATCAATAAAAAAATGATTAATACTGAATGTGTCATCTGATCATTTCAGCAACCATGTGAAGTGATGTTAATCCACTTTTGCAAATGAAGAATCTGACCCTGAAGGAAGGTTAGAGACTTACTCAAGATTTTACAGGCAAGTGGTGGGACCCTGATGAGAAACCAAGTTCTCTAACACTAGAATTCCAAGTCTTATGCCTAGCTAGCCCACCACCCATGACTATTCTAAGTAATAACATATCTAGGACTAATATTCTAGAAGTTTAGGATCTTCATCTAGAGAGCTATGAATATAGTCTTGCTGGGGGATATACCACCTGATGAATTGATTGATTGACTGATTGATTGCTTTTGGCTGGTGTGATCATTTAGATAGGTCCCTCTCATCCTCTTGCTGCTCTTTGTCTACCCCTCTGAAAGCTGGCCCTTTGTTAAAAGATAACCTTCTAATCTTCAGTTAAAGATAGCTGAGTGTTTGAGTTCCACTGCTAGAATTTTTAATGTGCTTATTTTATTTAATGACTATTTATAGGGCATACATCTATTCTTTGCAAAGTATTATACTGGGGCTGTATGGAAGAACAAAATTTTTGATAACCGTTTACCCAGGACTACCCCAAATCAACTAAATCAGAATCCCTGGGAGTTGCACCCAGATATCAGTTGTTGTGAAACCTCCCCAGGTGATCTCCATGTGCACCTAGAAGGGATGACCAAGTCCAGTGTAGTGTGAAATGGCTACAGCAATGACAACAGCCAGTTGTTCGAGATAACTTATCATAGGCCCGGCAATATGCTAAGCTCTTTGGATAATCTCCTTTCATCTTCACAACAACCCACCAAAGAGAGTGTTATTGTCACCCATTATCTCCATTTTTCACAGAAGAGAAATGAGGCTTTCTCAGAGGCTCATTCATGTGTCCAAGGTCAGTGGTGAACCCCAAATTTCTGACTCCAGATTCCTGGTCCTAGCCACTAGATTACACTGTCTCCTACAATAAAGCTAAATAGAAGGGAGATTCTTTTGAAGACTATTTTCTAAAAGTTAGATATGGAAGACAGTTGGGGTAAATCTAGTTCAATACTTGAGTAAATGATTCTTTGTCCAGTGAAGAAAAAAGATAGAGTGAATAGACAAAGATAAAAAGTTAGCTCCTAATGAATTAAGGTCCTTTCGATTATCTCCTTTGAAATTGAGAAAAGTGTTTTGATGCAGACCTATGGATTAAAAAATATACTGAAGCAGCCCTGAGGACAGCACAGCCCATAGCTATCTGGAAAGAGGTCCCTGTAGCAGATCCCGAGGCAAATACATATGGGAGCATCCTAAACAGAACGGAGTGGGAGGATGGAGTATTCAGTGGGGTTCTGGAACATCAGAAAAGTATGAGACCTGAGTTGCAGAGCCATGCACATCTTCAAGTTTCGTGCCAAGGATTTATCAATGCAGAAACATAGTCCGGCTGCTTCATGTTTGTCTTGTTTGAGGCACTATAGCATATTGGTTACCATATACACATAGCATAGAGCCTGAGCTAGGTTCAAATCTTGGCTTTAAAATGGAGTAATAATACTAATCCTATATGGTTATTGTGAGAATTACAAGATATACTCTGCCATATTGTGACTTATAATAAAGGAATATATACTTGGTCTTCATCCTTGTTTCGGGTATAGAGCTCCTAAAACTCTTGGGATTTCCTAAGTGATGAGAGCCATAAAGGTGTCTTTTGTTATGTTAATGAGGTGACTTTTGGAACTCACCTATGGATGGGGGCTGGTTGCCAGGAGAACCGACAATGTGATTAGAGAGTTGGAACTTTCAGTCCCATCCCCCAACCTCTGGAGGGGAGAGGGGCTGGAGATTGAGTTGAACCACCAATTAACGATGATTTAATCAATCATGCCTATGCATTGAAGCCTCCATAAAAATCCAAAAGAACAGGATTTGGAGAGCTTCCAGGTTGGTGAACACAGGAAGATGTGGGGAGAGTGGCATGCTCTGAGGGGTCATGGAAGCTCTACACTCTTTCCCCATACCCTGTCCTATATGTCTGTTCCATCTGGCTGTTCCTGAGTTATATGCTTTTATAATAAACTGGTAATCTAATAAGTAAAATGTTTTTTTTTAACAGAGCCACTCTAACAAATTAATCAAACTCAAGGAGGGGTCATAGGAAACTCTGATTTATAGCCAGTCCATCCAAAGTACAGATAACAACCTGGACTTGTGACTAGTATCTGAAGTGGAGGGGTAGGATAGTCTTGAAGGACTGAACCCTTAACTTGTGGGATCTGATGCTATCTCCAGGTAGATAGTGTCAGAATTTAACTGAATTGTAGGACAAACAACTGGTGTGTGAGAATTGCTTGTTGGTGTGGGGGAGTCCCCCACTCCTCCCGACACAGTGGAATTGGGTCCAGAAACCCTTTTATACTGTATATCTTGTAATGTATAAGGGTATAGTAATATGTTCTTAGATATTAGAATATTAGGCCTAGGATATCATGTCTCAATGTACTTTGATTGTTATTGCTTCTATTATTATTCCATTAAATGAAAAACCAACATAACTAATAATAACAGAATAATTTCCTGTATTTTAGTTAAACCCAGAATTTCTGAGAAAGGTGATACGATGTATCACTTGACAATTTTTTTTTGAAAAAAATCAGGAAATTCAGGGAAAATTGCATGAGTGTAGATATTACAACTAGACATATCAAGTGTGAAGGAGCAGAGCTTAGTGGTTTGGAGCACAGGTGCTGGAGTCACATGTCCTGCCAATTATTAACTTCATGACCTTGAATAAATCACTTGATGTCTCTGAACTTCAATTCTGTCATCTTCAAATTGGGAGTAATAAAAGCATTAAATAAATTAAGATTAAATGTGTTAATATTTGTAAAGCTCTTAGAACAGTGTCTTCTGTATAGTAAGTAGGATATAAGAGTGTATTGAATAAAATAAATATGATATAGAGATACAAGCTTGGCAGTATGCTTCAAGGGAAGACCTGGTTAATTCTGAATGAGTGATTCAGGACACTTTTCTTGATAGAAGTGGTATTTTAGGTGGCCTTGCACACTATTACTGTAAGGTTTTTGCCTCATACTCCAATATTTGGTGAGTTGGGATGGGTTGTTTTGGACAATTCTATTGCCTATACTGGATGTAAGCCTAAGTGACCTCCTTCTTAAATGGTAAGGCAAGGGAACTTGTCTCCATGATAAAGACAGACAAGTCCAGGCTTAAATACATGATAGAGATAAACATAAGCCAACTAGAAATTATTTGCCATAATGGCTGTAGAGGAGAGTATCTATCTTCCTCTGTCAACCAAGGCCCATGTCACCAACCCAGGCCCTCTCAGGAAAGGGAAACTTGGCATTTTTATTCCTTCAGCTTTGTAGAAAGAAAGGAGATACTACAAAAATTACAGAATCTCATGGCCTTACCAATGTGTATCCTGGATTCTAACTCATTCTTGGGGAACCAGTGACAATGGGATACAGAGGGGAGTCTAAGCAGCCTTCAGAGGTCAACTTTCCCCTACTTTTGATTCTTTTGTTAATCTTATGAGCTTAACTCCAGTGGTCAGCTGGAGACAATGCTGAACCACTTAGGTGAGGAAGCAGATCAGTGGATTATCAAAAAACACCTCCATGACTAATTTTTAACAAGTCATATGTAGTCACATGATTTGAAAGTCTGGGCATCTAATTTATGCTAGCCAATGGGAATGCAGTGATGAGGGAAAAACGCACATGGACTCAGCTTTCGGGAAGCAATTGAATAAATTTGACTTCATATTGTGCTGTGGTCAAATCAGTCAGAGGGCACTTAAAGAAACAAACAAGAATTCTGTGGAAGACCAAAATTGTCTCAGTCTAAAAAGAATTTCACCACAGAATAAATAATAATTACTGAAAACAAGATGAGCAAGATCATTTACAAAGTGAGAGAGGAAATTCAAGTTTTAATACAAATATATAATTTAAGCAAACAAACATAACTTCCTATCACAGGCATGCTTGACAAAATTAAGTGTTTATAAACTCTTACATTTAGAAGACGTGTAGTCAGACATTCATCCTTCTCAGAAAGTCTTATTTATGTCTTATTTTGTTGTAAATTATTGATAAATATAGAAAAGCTCTCAATCAACGTTGACAAGAAACGGAGCATATATACTTCATCTTTCAAAAAGCCATTTTCCATCTGGCTAACATCTTCATTTATATTCCTGCAGTTACAAGATGCAAATATTCTTGTTCCTTCAATTTCTTGTCTTGCTGAGAAGGAAGTTTTCAACAGAGCGTTTGCTTTCTTCAAGTATATATATCCACAAATACAATTTTACCCCACATTTTTATAAGTATGTCAATGCAATTAAAATTTCCTAATTTTCGTTTCTGCTGAGCTTTTGGTCTAACAGGGTCCAATTAGACTGGCAGATCATCCCCTTAGGCCATCACAAAAATCCCTTTTGATATGGTCCCCAAAAGCTTCTAAAATGGGTCAATACAGGAATTAATAGAGTGACCCCCAAGGACATACTATACATTAGGATAAATTATCCGAGTTTCTATTTCCCCTTCCCATACCTTTTCACCAGACAAGCTTATACAAGATGTGTCAGCTAATAGCAGAGCCCAGATAACACAAGGTCGCCAATTTAAAATGCCCCAAATTTGCAATGAAACCTGTTCATTTTAACAATACTAGCCCTTTGCGTTATTATATAAACCTCTTTTTACCACAAAGAAATTTAATAGCGAAAACTTTGTTTCCCTTTTTACAGATAAGTTAAAGTCCTAGATTGTGTCTAAAAGCACTTTCTCTCCTGCATTTTCTTGTTATTTCACTGAGTCTCAGTCAAAGGAGAACTCACTCAGGTGCATTGGTAGAGAAACGGGAGTTTCTTCTTCATCATTAGTGCCCTGATGAAGGCAAACATCTTTCCATTGAACGTAGAAGAGCTTTTTAACCCCTCCACATGGGCTTCTTCCAAGCAGGAAACTCCTGCACATTCTTGTAAAGTTCCAGAGGGACCATAAGATATATACGAACATAACAGTACCGACCCCACACTTCATCCACAAATACTCAGGACCCACGTGACATTAGCAGCCTCTAAAACCTAAGCATATTCCCATAAACAAAAGCATTTTCCAAGTAAAAATGATGTCCCTAAAACACAAGATGTTATAAGACAGACTCATATTCTATTACAAATAATAGATAACTTCAAAGACCTTGTAATAACTCATAGAATGACCAAGAAGGAAAAATAAGAGTTTAATAGAGAAAACCTTCTTGGTTTATTTAGCTTTTTCAGAATATCTGTCAATTTCTTGAGTCCAGTGCCAGTGAATTTAACCCTCATATGTGAGAAATCTCTCACTCAGAGATACTTGTGACACTCTACCTCTCATATTCTGAGGGTAACAATAAAACAAAAGAAAATAATAAGAAAAAAACATTGCCCTGCACGCACAAATTAGGAGAATTTTGTTAAAATATATATTTTGAGAAGATAAGGATGTAAGGAAATATTTGAAGATTTCTCTTTATTAATGCCACCTTTTCTCCTTTATGTCTTATAAAGTCCATTATCTTAACTCATATTTCCCCTTTAGACCAGAGTTCTTGGAATCTCAATTTTTAATTGAGCATGGTCTCTGACTAGGACTTCCACTCTCTCCTGAGCTGAGAATTTCCGACTTACAACAAGGACTCGCATAGTTGAAGGCCTTGCATTTTCTACTCTCCCAAATTCTTGCCTCTTTCTAAAGTTTTCCATCCTTAGAGGAACCACCATATTCCTTTGCCATTAGCTGACATTTATGTTACTATGTAGCAATAGCTACAGCATCAGCCCCTAACTCCTAAAATCCTTGACCTCGCATTCTCCCTCCCAGGGAAGATTTCTTCCTGAGTTCACATTTGTCCCTGCTGGAGGGTAGACTTATGAACTGGAGACCAATGAACTGGAGATGGAATTCCTTTTGCTTTTCAGACCTGTACCTTCGGGCTCAGCGCAAGCATTTGCATCTACTCCTCTACCAAACATTGTTTTTCCTTGAATTCCCTTATCTTCAGAAACCTCCACTCGAATTGCAGCAGAAATACTCCTTGCGTCTTTAATTTACTATCTATAGAATGAAATCTGACTATTCTGACTCTGGGAATCCGTTTCTTTTTCACTTTGGTGTCTCCCAATACCCTTTTGAAAAGGCCAGTCAAGATTTTAACACTCCAATGAGCTTCTTAATTTGATCCATTTCTCCTTGACAGTGTACAAAACTAATGTATGCCGAGTTTGAATGTCTTCTTTCCTTTCTTGTACTATTTCCCACAGCTCATGTTTTAACTGCTAGATCAAAACCTTTTGTAAGTGGATTTCCTTACTCCTAAGTTTCTGACAGTTCTCTTGTAAAATGCAAACAACAGTTTTCTCTTGCCAGCCTTCTTACCTGCTGATTGTAGCTGGCCCTTTGCCTATTAGCAATTCTGATAGTGGAGTCACAGTGTTATTTCCATCTTAGCAATTGAATTTCTGATAAATGCATTTAATTTTTCTTTACCTCAGTGCAAGGAGATGGTACCACTTTTATATACCTGTGATTTCCATTTCTCTTTATCTTTAGTAATGAACTCCACAAAAGAACTGTGTTGGAACTCATACTCTGAGATCTGGGTCCCCCCAAATCCATGCTATTATCAAGATTTAGTAATATATGGGTCCCTCAGAACTTGGCTGGAGATAGAGAAAAAAAAAAAGACAAAAAGATCCTGGCACAAACACATCGATCTGTAAGTCAAAAACTTCTATACAGGGGTCCCGGCAATTTTGAAGTGAATTTTCCGTGATCTGGGGAATGAATATGCACACCCGAGCCACAAGAAGCGGAAGAGTGGCAGAAAGTATGTGTTCATGAAAACCCATTTTTTTCCCCTCCTGGGATCATGATTAGACTACATTTTCCAGCCTCCTCTTCCGCTCCTGAAGTCAAATCCTTGGGATAGGATCGAAAATACAGGCCTGGCTCGTAAAAGCCTTCATGTGATCCTCCAGTGTGCTTGTCTCTCTTCACTTATCTGCCATTCAAAGACAGAGGACTCAGCAGAGGACTCCAAGGCCCTAGTGAACAGTGGGACTGACTATACGACAGGAGGAGTCCGGGTTCCTGAGAGACTCTGAGGAGCAGAACACCTACCCTTCCCTCTACCCTATTGGACTTTGCATGAATGAAAAATAAAATTCTGTTTTATTACCACTGAGATTTTGAAATTATTTGTTTCAGCAGATAGCCTGCCCTAAATAGTACAATAAAAAAAAAGATTGATATAAGAACTTTTTTCTGTGTGTCAAGGATGGATTTATTCAGCACTGGAGGAGATTTTCTGACTCAGGACTCAAGTGGCACGGTCCTGAAATCAAAGCCACTCCAAGATAAAGCAAAGTTCTAGACCTCTTTTTATCATCTTTTATTTCCTTCACTATTAAAATAGCTACCTAGTGATAGCTCACAATTCTTTTTTTTTTTTTTTTTTTGGAAGATTTGCCTTTACCTCTTTCCTAGTTTACTGCATATGATTTCTCTCTTTTTACCTGTTTTTTCCTATATTAATGCTACACATGTCAAGTTAAACTAAAGCTAAACCAAGCAAAACTAAAGATACAAGATTGAATATCATAAAATATTGAGAGCTCACAAGCTAAAACACAAAGAAAACTCTCCCAGTAAACATCTCTAATAAGCTGATGGTTAAACTTGAAGTTCAAGTTTACTTTTCTCTTTTCTCCTGAAAATATTTAAAGCAGGCACTGTCAAATTGGTGGTGGTGGTGAGGAGGGGGGTCGGGGGTGGTGTGTGATGATTCCATAATTGGAATTGGATTCTCAAATATTGTAATAGGAAAAGAAGTTTTCCCTATGCAGATCTTGTTGGGAAGATCCACATCAAAGATGACCTAGCTCCCAAGGTCTAATGTCAAATAAATCACAATAAATCTTTGTTTTTATTCTAGTACTTTGCATTTCAACATTTTGTCCTTTGTTCAATGGGTATTCTCACCTGTTCCATCAAGAATGCATCAAACGTAAATTATGTGTCTTTTAGGATGCCACAGAGAAATAGTCGACATCCACATTTTTACTGGCTACTGTTACTAAAAGTTTGAAGAGAGCAATACATGAATATATAACAAGACTATGTGAAGGAATACTTTGTTATTTCCTGGGGATGTGTTCTCAAGCTCCAATATGAAGCCTGACTTGTCATGAGGTGGACTAGAGAGTGCAGAATTCTGAGGACCCCTTGGGCTGAGACTAGGTAGGCTTAAGTTTTCTCCTTTTCAATAGGCTTTACTCACTTTCCAACATGTATCTCAATGGGGCTGGAGGAGTGGATACAGGAGGAACCTATTCTCTTGTGGGCCGTGACTTAACACAACCTCCACATGCAAAAAGAACTGAAACAGAACCTACTATGACTCCACTCAGAAGCTAAATACTTTCCCTCCTCAATCCCAAAGCTCCACCTTGTGACACCGTAATCTAGTTAAAGAGAACTTAATCCCTCCTCAACAGAATTACATCTTCCTAGGAGTGGAATGAAGGAGAAAGCAATAGTTTCCAAGTTAATCTATTTTTTGACTCAATAGACATAGTGCATAGTGGTATGAACGTTTTATCAAGTGGAATAGCCAAGCTTTGAGAAGACAGGCAGTTGTTAAGAGAGACAAAAATGACTTGAATATTGGCAGGTAAATATTTTGATTTAATTTCTCCAAAGAAAAAACACTTTAAATATTTTAATGCCATTTAACAAAATCAGGATAGAAATTTGAAGAGGAACATGGATAAAATACAACATTAGAAGCCATAAGATCTAGGTTGTTGACTTGACTTTTATTTTTGAACATTTTTGAACTACTAATTCATAGTCTTTGGTTTCCTAAGTGATCGCACATAAGTCTAAAGCCGTGCTTTTATGGATTTGATATCAAAATAATTGAAGATCCTCTTTCCAATTGATAGATACACTGGGCGTTATCTTCCACATTTTGAATAACTGCATTGCTCTAGTGGTGACTTCTGGCTATACCACATAGCATTTTACCAACAATCACAGATAGGGAAGGATTCCAATTTTTTTGAAAATACAATATTAGCAAAATATAAGATAAAGGCCTACATGTCACAGGAATCCACAAATTACATCTGTAGATTTATTTTTAAAATTATAGCTATGTTGACACAAGTTTATTTAGTTCCTTGCTAATACTGAATTAGGTGCTCATGGAGTAATAAGATGGAAAAAAAGAATTCTATTGAATAATTTTTAAAATTACAGGAATAGAAATAATGATAAAAATAAAAGTGTATCATGAAATCGAAATAAACAATGACAGCTAAAGGCTGCTTAAATTGTAATCAACAGAAATTAAATGTCTGATTTAGTGAATATATTGGAAAGATGGTGGGATATCTTAAAGAATGAAGAGAAAGTTGAAAAATTAAGACCCTGGCAGGAAGAGAACCAGAGACTCTTTGAAGACCCTCATAGCATCAGATCAAGAACTACTCTAGAATGCTGCTAGCTCTGTGGCTAATCTCTGAAGGAACCCAATGTAGTAGTTGTCTGTTGCTGCATAACAAATATCCCAAAACTTAGAGGCTTAAAACAGGAACATTTATTTCTCACAATTTCTGTGAGTCAGAAATCCAGGCATGTCTTAGCTAGGTCCTCTTCTTCAGGCATCTGTTGTCATCTTAGGCTCAACTAGGGAAAAATCTGCTTCCAAGCTCACTTATGTGATTGTTGGCAGCATTCAATGCCTTGCGAGTTGTTGGACTGAAGGCTTCTGTTCTTACTGGCTATAGCCAGAGGCCACCGTAAGTTTTTTGCAACCTGGAACTCTCTAATGTGATCGTTTGCTTCATCAAAGCATGCAAGCTAAGAAGGCAATAGAGAGTACCAGCAAGACAGAAGTCATAGTTTCTTGTAACCTAATCACAGAAGTGGTATCTCAACACTCCATCACTTTTGCCACCTTCTATTCATTAGAGGCAAGTCACTAGGTCCAGCCCACACTTAAGGGAAGGGGATAACACAATAACATGAATACAAGGAGGGGGATCATTGGGAGACATGTCAGATTGTAAGCCACACACATCTCTGTTTTAATTCATTCCAAGTTTCAGACTCTTGAGTGAAAAAAAAATTAAGGAAACTCAGGTCAGTTATTTATCCATGATCAATGGGGGGTAGCAAGGGAGAGAATAACAGAGAAAAAACACTGACAGTCAGAGCTAAAACTTGTATGTTAGGGACCATTTCTAGAAAAGATTACCACAAGGTAGGCAGAAGATGAACTCACTACATGTGTCTAAAATGATATACAATGGTTAAAATAACTTTAGAGTCTATTGTTAAAGGTGATACATCCAAATATTGTCATACAATTTAATTTCTTCCTTTAAACACAAACCTGATGCTTGGGCCTTTATATGTTTACTAGAGTGGTCATTCTTAATATTTCCCCCACATTATTCTTTGAGGATCGAAATCTTCATACTAGTTACTCCTGATAGAAAGGAAAGTAGTAGTACAAGTTACAACTCTTATTTCACTGAGTTCAAAATAGAGAATGTGTCAGGGGAGAGTCCATCCTATTGTTATATGAGGCATCACAATTTTCTTCAGTAAGTTTAGTAAAATTTCTTTGGTAAAACTCTTTATGATACATATAAAGAGATTTATTATAAGGCTTTGGCTCATGCAATTATGAAAGTGGGAAAGTCCCAAGATCTGCAGGGTGAGTTGGCAAGCTCAAGACCCCATAGAGCCAATGGTTTGGTTCCAGGTAAGTCTGAAGGCATGAGAACCAGGAGAGCCGATGGTGTAGTTTCTGTACAAAGGCTAACAGGCTCAAGAGTCAAGATAAGCCAATTTTTCAATTTGACTTTGAAGGTAGGAAAAAAGCTGATGTCCCAGCTTAAAGGTAGACGGGCAAGAAGAATTCTCTCTTACTCTGAGGAGGGCCAGACTTTTTGTTCTATTCAGGCCTTCTACTGCTTGGATGAAGCCTATCTACATTTAAAAGAGCCATCTGCTTTATTCCGTCTTCCAATTTAAATGTTAACCTTATCCAAAAATACTCTCACTGAAATAGCCAGAATAATGTTTGACTGAATATGTGGATACTCCTTGGCCCAGTCAAGTTGACCCATAAAATTAACCTTCATAGCCATGCACCTACTTTAATTCTTTCCTGAGTAGTTTAGGTATATGTTTGCCTCTGTCTTCAGCAGAGTCAGCATTTTACAAATGTTACAAGAAAATATGAACATAGGTTTTAAATATGGCATAGAAAACACTCTTCGTATCATGTTAGCCAGATCTTAAAACCCAACAAATATTTTGAAATTGATACCAGCAATGAATATTTTCTTACCATAGAATGTTATCAGACTTTTTGGCTAGTTTTATAACACAAATTGATTTCAAGGCACAGACTCTTTTGAGTATTGATATGTCTTAAATATAAAAGAGACACTATAGTAGAGTGAATAATCAACTATAATTGGTGATGCTATATCCCAGTATCACTTAGCTCAAGCAACACAGAAACAAAGAGTTGAATATCTAACTACCAGACACTAAAACTAAATATAAGCCACTTCATCCTACACCTGTGACTTTTACCTGATTAGATCTTGCCTTTTATCTTTGCATTTTATTACTATACATTAAAAAGTCTTTCAGTTAGTGGACACGGTGTGTGTTGATTTGTTCCTTTTAATTATTCTGAATGTAGAATCACTAGAGGGTAAATCAGGCCCATACTAAATTTAAAATCAAGGATTACATATGTTTTAAAAATGTTAAGGCACAGACAAGCGGGACTTATCAGAGATATAGGAAAACAATTTTCCTCTTTTCCCTATTTCCTATTCAAACTCTCTTTGTGAGGTTAATTCTGCCTTTGCCCCTAGATTAAATCCCAGGTTGCCTCCGTAGTTTTTCTTATCTCTCATTTAGAAAAAGAACTTCAGTCACTTAGTCCTCCCAATAGTCTCAGTTCAATAATGACATATCCAATCCAGAGAAATAATCAAGACTTTGAATTTCTACATTATTAACTCACATCATACACAAACACATAAATAAATTTTAGATGCATGAGATCTAACTGTTAAGAAAACAAAGCAAAATGAATGTGGTGAGACAGCCAGCTGAACACCACACATTGGTGCTCCTATTTCACGGTCTAGAATTGTTGCTAAGTTGAGGCAGCCAGCCAGGGATTATATTTCCCAGCCTTCCTTGCCTCTAGGTAGTGCCACGTGAATGAGTCCTGACCCATGAAATGTTGCAAAATTTATGTCTCTACTTCTGATACTCGTCCATAAAAACCTACCACACTATTCTCCCCTCTCTCTCTTTCCCTACCTGCTGGCTGAATGTCAACCCTCAAGGCAACCTTGGCAGCCACATGATGAATCTAAGAGATGGGTATTTGGATATTCATTGTAACATTTTAAAACTTTATTATTTATTTTCTTTGTTCTCACCTCCCCCAGACAGGCCTAGTATGGGATGGCTATCTTCAGTGTGAAAGCAGCCGTGCCCAATTTGTTCTCTATTTTCCCAATTTAAAACTTTTATCCCTTCTCTCACATACTGCTAACCATGGTTTCTGACATGTCCAAGGTTCATGTGGAGAGGACGAGGATAAATGAAGGAGATATAAGAGCACAGAATATTTCTTTCTTGACTGGTATCAAATTTTCTATATGGAAGAATAAGGACTACTTTTTCTTTTTTGAAGTGTTACATGTGGTATTTGGTGAGCACCTCAATATCTAGGGACTTCTTGTGTGTAGTTTAATTTCAGATGAAGTCTCATCTGCCCTCCAACTGGTTGTTTGGGTCTGTTTCTCAGACAAATTTGTGGCAGTGTTCTCTCTAATAATCCATGTCTGGTCCATTGAAACCTGTAATGTGTTCTTTCCAATATGGTGTGTGTTTTCTCTAGCAGTAACAAGTAGTAAACCCAACTTGTTTAACGACAGATGTGCCTGCCCTTTGTCTGAAGGGCATTAACAAAACAAAGATCATGGTAATTAGATAACTCCAAATGAGGTAAAATGCAAATACATTAATAATTACAATAAATATGAACATATTAAACTCATTATTTTAAAAGGTAGTGAATCTTAGACTAGATTAAACAACATCGACCTTAGCTATATTTTGTTTCAAATTAAACTAAAAAGGCTGTGAGAGTTTTAAAAAGATGGTGGTATAGGAGGATCCTGAGCTCTCCTCCTACAGACACAACAAACCTACAACTACCTATAGAAAAATTTCCTCTCAGATAGATCTGGAAACTGGATAGAAAGAACCTCCACAACAAGGGACATCACAGAGAGGGATGGAAGAGGCAGAGGTAGAGTCCTAATGAGGAAAAAACCACACCCTAGCCACAGTGCTTCACTGTGGGGAGTGATCTCAAAAGAATGGAGCTTCTCCATTCTTTTGGAGGAGTGGGAGTTTTGAGCTCCATATTAGGCACCCCAGCCCTTAGATCCAGGACAAGAGAGATGAGACCCCAAAAAACTTGGCTTTGAAAAACAATGGGTAATATTCCCAGGAAAACTGTAGAACTTCAGGGAAAGGAAAATCTGTTCTTAAAGGGCCCACTCACAGACTCATTTGACTTGGAAACCAGCACAAAACACCAGACAGAAAAGAACATAGTCCATTGGTAAAAGAGACTCGCTTACTAAGCTCAGAGTGTGTCTTGGAGAGGCAGGAAACAATTGGTGTCCTCTCCCCCAGGGACTGAGACACTGGCAGTAGCTATTTGTATGACACAGATGCTGGCAGGCACCATTGGAATCCTCCCTCTAGCCTATTAGTGCAGGGACCTGCCCCAACCACTAGAGCACCTGAGGCAATTGAGTTCAGCCAGGCAGCACAGGCAGCCCACCCCAGGGATCTGTCCTGCACACCAGTGCACCTGAGGCAAATGCACTGCCACCAGGAAACACAGCCAGCCCACACTGGAGGCCTGCTCCACCTACCAGTGAGCTAGCAACAGCCACATGCTGTGCATCTAGCCTCACTGGGGGCCTTCCCTGTACACCAGCATGCCCAAAGGCAGTTGTGCACTGTTAAGCTGTGCAGCCAGTCACACTGGGGGCCTGCAACAGTTGCATGCCCCCAGGCCTAGCAACAAACCATACCAGGGGACCTGGTCCCCCCACCAGTGAGCTCGTAGCAGTTGTGTGCTGCTGGACCCTGCAACCAGCTACTCTGGAGCTTCTCCATTCTTTTGGAGGAGTGGGAGTTTTGAGCTCCATATTAGGCATCCCAGCCCACTCACCAGTGAACCCGCAGTAGTTGTGCACTAGCAGGCCTCACAGCCAGCCATGTTGGGGGCTTGCACCACCCAATAACATGCCTGTAGCAGCTGCATGTGGCCAGGCCAGGCAACTAGATGGCCCAGGGGCCAGTCTAGCCTACCCATGCATCCGCAGCAATAGCAGCCCTGCCACAACAGAAGGGCCCACACTGCTCACACAGGGGACACCCCTGTAACATTTGGCCTGGGTGACAAGAGGGGAGCAGGCTGCTGGGCCCCTCAAGCTATCTCCTACATCAGGCCACATTTCCAAGATCAGGAGATTTAGCTGATCTACCTAATACATAGAAATAAGCACAGACGAGTAGGCAAATTAAGGAGACAAAGGAATATGTTCCAAATAAAAGAACAGGACAAATCCTCAGAAAAGGAACCCAATGAAACAGGTAAACAATCTAGCTTATAAAGAGTACAAAGTAATGGTCATAAGGATGCTCACTGAACTCGAGAGAAGAATAGATGAACACAGTAAGAACTTTAACAAAGAATTAGAAAATATAACAAACAACCAATCAGAGCTGAAAAATATAATAATGGAAATGAAAAATTCACCAGAGAGAATCACTGCAAAGTAGATAACACAGAAGAACAGATCAGCAATCTGGACAACAGAGTAAAGAAAATCACCCAAGGTGAAGAGAAAAAAGAAAAAAGAATTAAAAAGAATGAGGACAGCTTAAGCGACCCTAGAACCACATCAAGCATACTAACATTTGCATTATAGGTGTCCCAGAAGGAGAAGAGACAAAGGGGCAGAGATCTTATTTGAAGAAATAATAGCTGAAAACTTTCCTGACCTAAGGAAGGAAACAGACACCCAGGTACAGGAAGCACAGAAAGCACCAAACAAGATGAACCCAAAGAGGCCCACACCAAGACACATTATAATTAAAATGTCAAGAACTAAAGATAAAGAGAGAATCTTAAAAGCTGCAAGAGAAAAGCAACAAGTTACGGACAAGGAAAACCCCATAAGGCTATCAGCTTACTTTTCAGCTGAAACCTTACAGGCTAAAAAAGAGTGGTACAATATATTCAAAGTGCTGAAAGAAAAAACCTACAACCAAGAATAAGCTACCCAGCAAGGTTATCATTCAGAATGGAAGGACAGATAAAGAAATTTCAGGACAAACAAAAACTAAAGAAGTTTATCACCACTAAGCTGGCCTTATAAGAGATGTTAAAGGCACTTTTTTAAGTGGAAAAGAAAAGGTTACAGATAGAAATAAGAAAATTATCAAAGAAAAAATATCACTAGTAAAGGCAAATATGTAGTAAAGGTAGTGGATCATCCACCTATAAAGTTAGTATGAAGGTCGAAAGATAAAAGTACTAAAAATATCTATAACTACAATAAGAGGTTAAGGGATACACAAAATTAAAAGAGGTAAAATATGATGTCAAAAACAAATGTGGCAGGGGTAGTACAATTATAGGGTTTTTATTATGATGTTGAACTTAAGAGACCATCAACTTAATATAGATTGCTATGTAATAGGTTATTGTATATTAACCTCATGTTAACCACAGACCAAAAACCTATAATAAATACACAAAAAATAAAGAGAAAGGAACCCAAACATAATACTAAAGTAAGTCATCAAATTGCAAGAGAAGAAGAAAGGAACAGAGAAGAACAACAAAAACATCCAGAAAAAAAGTAACAAATAGCAATAAGTACATATGTATCAATAATTACCTTAATTGTAAATGGATTAAATGTTTCAATCAAAAGACATAGTGTGATTGAATGGATAAAAAACCAAAAACCATATATATATGCTACATATAAGAGACATACTTCAGACGTAAAGACACTCACAGACTGAAAGTGAAGGGATGGAAAAAGATATTTCATGCCAATGGACGTGAAAAGAGAGCTGGGATAGCAATACTTACAGCAGATAAAATAGACTTTAAAACAAAAACTGTAACAAGAGACAAGGAAGGGCATTGCATAATGATAAAGGGAAAAATCTAATAAGAGGATATAACACTTGTAAATACCTATGCTTTCAACATAGGAGCACCTAAATACACAAAGCAAATATTAACAGACATAAGAGGAGAAATTGACAGTAAAATAATAATAGTAGGAGAATTGAACACCCATTTACATCAATGGATAGATCATCCATACAGAAGATCAATAAGGAAAAATTGGCCTTAAATGACACATTAGACCAGATGGTCTTAGTAGGTATATACAGAACATTCCATCCAAAAACCACAGAATACACATTCTTTTTGAATGCACATGGAACATTCTCCAGGATAGATCACATATTAGGCCACAAAACAAGTCTTAATAAACTTAAGAAGACTGAAATAAAATCAGTCATCTTTTCCAACCACAGTGGAATGAAACTTGAAATCAACTATAAGGAAAAAACTGGAAAAGTCACAAATGCGTGGAGATTAAACAAAATGTTACTGAACAACTATTGAATCAACAAAGAAATCAAAGGAGAAATAAAAAAATACCTGGAGACAAAAGAAAATGAAAATATGACCTACCAAAATCTATGGGATACTGCAAAAGCAGTACTAAGAGGGAAGTTTATAGCAATACAGGCTTACCTGAAAAAAATAAGAAAAATAGCAAATAAACAATGTAACATTACACCCAAAGGAACTAGCAAAAGAAGAACAAATGAGCTAAAATCAGTAGATGGAAGGAAATAATGAAAATCAGAATGGAAATAAATGAAATAGAGACTAAAAAGACAATAGAAAAGATCAATAAAACTAAGAGCTTGTTCTTTGAAAAGATAAACAAAATTGACAAACCTTTAATTAGACTCACTAAGGAAAAAAAGACAGAAGGCTCAAATAAATAAAATCAGAAACAAAAGAAGAGAAATTACAACAGATACCACAGAAATACAAAGCATTGTAAAAGAATGCTATGAAAAGCTACATGCTAAGAAATTGGATAATCTAGAAGAAACAGAAAAGTTCTTAGAATCATACAACCTTCTAAAACTGAATCAAGAAGAAATAGAGAATCTGAATAGATTCTATTCAATCACTAGCAAGGAGACTGAAACAGTAATAAAAAACCTCCCAAAAGACAAAAGTCCAGGACCAGGTGGCTTCTCTGGTGAATTCTACCAAACATTCAAAGAAGATTTAATACATATCCTTCTCAAACTCTTCCAAAAAATTGAGGAGGAGTGGTTGCTTCCCAACTCATGTTATGAGGCCAATATTACCCTGATACCAAAACCAGACCAAGACAAACAAAGAAAATTATAGGCCAATATCAATGATGAACATAGATGCAGAAATCCTCAAAAAATATTAGTAAATTGAATATAACAATACATTAAAAGGATCGTATGCCACAATCAAGTGGGATTTATTACAGGGATGCAAAGATGGATCAACATGTGCAAATCGATCAACATGATACATCACATTAACACAATGAAGAATAAAAATCACATGATCATCTCAGCAGATGCAGAGAAGGCATCTGACAAGATTCAGCATCCATTTAAGATAAAAATTCTCAATAAAATGGGTATGGAAGGAAAGTACCTCCACATAATAAAAGCGATATATGACAAACCCACAGCTACCGTACCCAATGGTGAAAACTGAAAACTATCCCTTTAAGAACAGGAACAAGAAAAGGATGCTCACTTTCACCACTCTTATTCGACGTAGTATTGAAAATCCTAGCCAGAGCAAATAGGCAAGAAAAAGAAATTAAAAGGATCCAAATTGAAAAGAAAGAAGTAAAATTTGCAGTTAACTGCAAATTTAACACTACTTGCAGATAACATGATTTTATATGTAGAAAACCCTAAAGAATCCACTAAAAATCTATTAGAAATAATAAGTGAATATAGTAAAATTGCAGGGTATAAAATCAATATACAAAAATGAGTTGCATTTCTATACAATAATAATGAAATATCACAAAGAGAAATCTAGAATGCAATCCCATTTACAATCACAAACAAAAAGAATAAAATACCTAAGAATAAATTTAACCAAGGAGATGAAAGACCTGTACACTGAAAACTATAAGACATTGTTGAAAGAAATCAAAGATGACACAAAGAAATGGAAAAATATTCCATGCTTGTGGATTGGAAAGATTAACATAGTTTAAATGTCTATACTACATAAAGCAATCTACAAATTCAATGCAATCCCTGTCAAAGTCCCAATGACATTTTTCACAGAAATAGAACAAAGAATCTCGAAATTTATGTGGAACAATGAAAGACCCCAAATAGCCACAGCAATCCTGAGAAAAAAGAACAAAGCTGGAGGTATCACACTACCAGATTTCAAAGATTACTACAAAGTTGTAGTAATCAAAACAGCATGATACCAACAGAAAAACAGACACACAGATCAATGGAACAGAACAGAGAGCCCAGAAATAAACTCATACATTTTGGGTTTTTGGACAGCTAATTTTTGACAAGAGAGCCAAGAACATACAATGGAGAAAGAAAAGTCTCTTCAATAAATGGTGTTGAGAAAACTGGACAGCTACATGCAAAAGAATGAAAGTAGACCACTATCTTACACCATACACAAAAATTTACTCAAAATAGACTAAAGACTTGAATGTAAGACCTAAAACAATAAAACTTCCTGGAAGAAAACATAGGCAGTACGCTCTTCGACATCGGTCTTGGCAGTATGTTTTGGAATATGTCTCCTCAGGCAAGGGAAACAAAGGAAAAACAAATGAATGGGAGGACATCAAACTAAAAAGCTTCTGCATGGCAAAGAAAACCAACAACAAAACGAAAACCTACCAATTGGGATAAGATATTTGCAAATCATATATCTGATGAGGGGTTAATATCCAAAATATATAAAGAGCTCATACAACTCAACAACAACAAAAAACCCAATTAAAAAATGGGCAGAGGTTATGAACAGACATTTTTTCCAAAGAAGATATACAGATTGCCAAAAGGCACATGAAAAGATTTTCCACAACACTAATTATTAGGGAAATGCAAACCAAGACCATAATGAGATATCACCTCACACTCATCAGAATGGTATTATTAACAAGACAAGAAATAACAAGTGTTACAGAGTATGTAGATAAAAGGGAACCCTCATATACTGCTGGTGGGAATGTAAACTGGTACAGCCACTGTGGAAAACAGCATAGAGATTCATCAAAAAATTACAAGTAGAACTACCATATCATCCAGCTATTCCACTTCTGGGTATTTATGCAAAGAACTCACGCTCTGTACGCAAACGCTCAAGCATAAATAATTGAATTTAAACGTGTGATTATTAAAAACTTCTATATACAGCAACCCACACCACTGGGAGACGGCATTTACAATGCATATAACCAGTAAAGGATTAAATGGACAAACACACATAAATATATATCTTATAAATCTGTAAAAAATACAGAATAAAACACTGTTTGAAAAGAGGAAAGCAATACCAAATTTAAGCAGAATGTAGAGAAAAGGGAGTTCTCATACATTATTGTTGAGAATATTCATTGAAATTGTCTCTTTGGGAAACAAAGTTGAAGATGTGCATATTCTGTTACTGATCAATTCCCCGTTTAGGTGGCTAGTTTAGGCTTTTTGCAGGCTTGTTTACTGCAGCTAAAAAAAGGCCTCATCTTGATTATTTACTGATGGAAAGGCATTAATAAATTATTCTGAACTCACATAATGGAGTCCTATACAAACATTAAAGTGAATGAACTGAATATAAATAAACCAACAAAGATAATTTCCAAAAACTAAAAAATGTTTGGTGAAGGACAAAAGAAGCAAGTTGTTTCCTTCTCTTCAATGCGTGGCATTCATCCTGGAGCATGTCTTGTTCTCTATCTATATTCTATCTCCTCTCTGTCTCTTGAAGAGCCTTTATTTCAGGATTGAGAAATGTTTCAAAGAGCCTATTTCCTGGATTCAGCCATGCATAAACAGTTCCCGTGAGTACAGAGATCTGGAATCTCTGAGTCTCTGTCTTTTAAAATAATGACTTTAATCTGCTCACTGAAGGTATCTGTCCAGTGAGTTTCTAGGCCCATCACAGCTTTTTGTCTTACTAACTTGCCTTTGCCAAATTCTCCACTCCTTTCTTTAGGAATGGTATCATTTCTCCTGCCGGAATTTCAGAGATGTCCTCTGCTTTTCCACCTTTTTGTCCTACTGAACCTATTCGTTTCTATCAGCAAGACTTTTGTGATTTCTTTTGCTCCTTAATGAGTGTGAGCAGTAGCTATCTCGTGCACTCTTCCTATAATTATCTTAAGCCTCTTTGGAAATTATTTTGAATCCTGTGCCCTGAAGGTTGAAAACAGACTAAACAAGAAGCATCAGTTCTGTTGGCTGAATAATTTCAGCTGCTCCTAATAGTTCCCACATTAGATTAGCCTTATCTCCAAGAGAACTAAAGTTCAGCAATCTTACTCAGACACGGGTCCAACATGTCTCTCAGCTGTTAAACTACTCTGCATTCTGCTGAGAAGAAATGGGATTTTATATCTTCCAAGTATTCAGAAGACATACTTGGAAAAAATGCATAATAAGGTATTTCCTGAAGATCTTAAACATGCCATTATAGTCACTGGGAAAAAAATTTGCTTAGACTTGCACATTTCTGAATGTATTTACCAAAGAGTAGAAGTTTCTTGATTTCTAAGAACCTATTTTGCAGTTTGAGAAATTTCCTTTTAGATTGCTCCGATTTGAGCTAAAAATCTCCTTAGGCCTTTAAGAGCAGTTAAACGAGGTGAAAGGAGGCATCACAAACTCATCTAGGGAACTTAATGAAACCAGACAATCAATTTGACTGTAAAAGACTTTTCTTTCCACTCTTCTTTTTAGTTAAAAAATGCTTTCATCTTGATTTTTGAATAATGTCTTTTTCCAAATAAAATGTCTCCGTGTTCAGAAAAACTGAAAACTTCCACTAGATATCCAAATATTTGCTCTGCATAACTGCTAAACATCTGGAATTTGGGGAAGATCTAGACAACTGTTCCTAGGTATCTGCTATTACTCCCAAATCAACATCTACCCATGCATATATATTTTTATGAATTTTTTTTCTGTTTCCCTATTGTTTATTTTTTTGGTGAATTCCTTTGACATATGATTGACAGTTTCAATACTCATATATTCTTTGTGAGAAAATATTATACCATGATTGTGCTGGTTTTCCATCAGGCACCTGGACAAATGAACAGAGGTGCGTGGTGCATAAGACAATTACCGTCTTTGTGTGTGTGTGTGTGTTTGTGAGGAAGATTAGCCCTGAGCTAACATCTGTTGCCAATCCTCCTCTCTTTCTCTGAGGAAAATTAGCCCTGGGCTAACCTCCCTGCCCATCTTCCTCTACTTTATATGTGGGATGCCTGCCACAGCATGGCTTGATAAGCAATGTGTATCTGCAAACCCTGGACCACTGAAGCAGAGCACGAGAACTTAACCGCTATGCCACCAGGCCAGCCCCAATCACTGTCTTTCTTAGCTATTCACAGCCATAGGTGCTATAATGTTAATTATAAGAGTAAATATTCTAACCTGAATCTTTAAGAACACAGAGCTTCCAGTGACATTAAAATTTAAAAAAAGCTTTGAAGAAAGATAACAATTATTTTGAATCTATCTTGGTTATTTAATATTAGCAAATACAATAATTAACAAAGAATAAATTGTCCTTTACTAGTAATTTCAATGGAGCAATTGGAGCGTGGTAAAGCATGAGAATATGTTATTTACTTACATACATTCTGATTTGTTCTCTAAGTAATTTATTGTGTTTTTAGATGAGCATGTTTAGAAATATGCCAGTATGAGGAATGATACTGTATATTGAGCAATCACACTCATTTAGGACTTGCTAGCAGTAGAAATGCCCTCTCCCAACCTATAGCTTCATTATCTTTCATTTCACCCCTCATAGTCAACAGAGTCATCTATCCATTTTGCTCCTTAGTTTAAAAATCTCCATCCATCTCCTAGACTGACATACAAGGTACTTTGTATCAGTCAGCTTAAGTGGTGTTATGCAATAGAAACAAATGGCCCCTGAATTTCAATGACTTACAGTAACAAAGATTTATTTCTTGCTCATGATACATGTCTTTAGCAGGTTAACTATAGCTCTGCTCCAAATCATCTTTCCTCTGGGAACCAGACTGAAGGAGCAAACCCAATCTGGGCATGCAACAAAGAGAAAATATATATAGTGGACTGTACACTGATTTTTAAACTTTAGTGGAAGTGACAATCATAACTTGTGCTCTCCTTTCATTGGTTAAAGGAAGTGACATAGATAAGGAAAATATCAAGGGAGCATGAAATGTAATCTTCCTGCAGGGAGGGATGCTGATGGGAGAAGGAAAAATCCAACTCATCACATCCATTACGAGCTTATTTTTATCAATCTCTCAGCTAAAAGTACTCCTTATTATCTTTCACGACTTGCTGTTTCATAATGTGTCATGTTTGCACATGGATCTGAAAATTTAAATCTGCCAGAATCTCTTGTTTTGATTTTCCTCCTGGCAATTTCCTACTCATTCTTTAGAAACTATAAGATCTCTTAAGGCCCTTTTAGCTTCAAGAATCTATGAGGCATATTTATTTTATTGGAGAATTTCTGATAAGTGCGTAACCCTCTTCCATTACTTTCACTATATCACTGTACCACAGCTGTATATGTCAAATATCTAATGCTTGTGCAATATGTCTCATAGCCTCCAAAGCTGAAAGCTAATTTGGAAACAATACCTTGTTTGTTTTTTATAAAGTGGTTCAGGCCAATTAAACAAAGACTGACAAAGAGATACCTGTCTTTGCTTCCATTTAAAGGCAGATATATTTATTTCTTGAGTTCTTCATGTGGGAAACAAACCCACCACTATAACTCTTCAAGCAGAAGATTTTCTCACAGGCCATGTGGATTGAGAATCAAAATATCACTATATAATTAGTATATTATTTGGTGTATTAATACAACATATTATTTGGTATATTACTCTTTTTCTTACAGGTAGTAAACCCCAAATGTTTATTCTGTCTTCCTTAATGTAATAGTTGCCCCTATGTCCAGTCGTTGGTTCAGCAGTCCTGTTCCTCTGTGGGAGTAGTTTGGTGGTCTCCGGACTATCATTCATCCCATGGCGGAGAGACCATTGTGATTGCAATAGTTAAAGTTCTGCTGTTACAGAAGACTGTACGGGCAAAGATTTGGAGATATTAGATGGAAATGTTAACAGTAATAGACTAGCACATTCTTGCTCTATCCCATATTTCTGGGAATTTCTCAGGCTCTGCATCTCTGGGGGCTTTAGTTGGCTCTAGAATTTTATAAACTTATCCCAGGGCCTATCTGAGGTTTATGAGGCTCCCATGGTCTTCTGTATTTTAAGGAGAGATGAGAACTAGAAAAACAGCCAGCTACAAGTAAAAACCAGTAGGTTTGTTGAATACGTGATGAATGTATTAAAGTGTGAAATTTGAGAGCTGAAAAGAACTCAAGAAATGATCCAATCTAGAGAATCCTAAACATAGCTGCACATCAGAATCACACTGGCAGATTTTTAAATTACAGATGCTGGAGTCAAAGCTGCAGAGATGCTTCTTTGTGGATCTGAAGTGGGGTTCAGAAGACTTAGTCATTGAATCTAAGCCTCTCTTTACGCTCTACCAATCTCTTCTGTTATCTTCCCACAGTATCCAATTCAGGAAGCTATAGAGAGCAGGTGCATAATAAATGCGACTGCATGAAATCTAGTATAAATTCAAAATCTTTTTTTTACTGATAGTATATCCCATGCTTGTCTTGTAAGAAAATAGACGACTAGGATATTCTTTCGGCATGTAACTTTTAAGTCAGCTTGTTTAGTTTTGATGGACATGTCTGATTACTACCTACTGGTTTCCACCTACGTCCCAGAGTCAGAGACTAACCTGAATACTACCCCCCTACCACCACTAAAAAGTACAAATCTCTGAGAAGAACTTCCATTTAACCTACTCAGCTGAAAAAGAATGCTCATGAATGTCTTGGGGGCATTTCTTAACTCCTCATCCCAATAAAAAGTTTCAATTTTCTAATTCAATGTAATAAATAATTTTGAGCATTACTATATGCCAGATACTCTGCTAGGTGATGGATTAAATGACCTTATTACACTGACGAAGAGCATGCAAGATCCTAGCAGAAGACTGAGCTAGTTATCGTCCTTTCAGCCTCCTTGGCCCTCTCATTCAGCTTAGTTATGTGCCCCTAGCAAGTACAGGGATGCAATTTCAATGCCCGGATGCACTGTACTTCCGGTGCCTTTATCTCTTTCAAGATTGCATTGAACAAATATCTCTTTCTACTCTGCCCTCTGGTTTATCCTTCTTTTCTTCTCCAGGACCCAGTGTACTTTTTCTCCCTCAATTTTGCTTTTGAAATAGAAACCACTTTATCTCATTTCTGGATTTTTTGCTTTGTGAAAGTAGTTACATTGAATTCTTAAGTAGTTGCTTAGAATACCACCACCTCCTTTTTTAAAAGAATCTGAATTAAGTTTAGAGTTTCTGCCACGCAGATTCAAGTAGTTTTGTTGCAGACACCACTGACTATACAAAAGCATAGTTTTGAACTAGTTAATTCTTAGGCGCTATACTGACTGCTTCCAAGACAAACTTGTTTTTGTTCCATACTCTTGCCATTGTTGGTGTCTTGCCTCACTGTTGGTCAAGACGCATCTTGACATAACTGTCATCACCTGATCTTATGTGAGTTTGATCGGTGCTGTTCACATTGTTGTCACATCAGCTGAATTATATGTGTACTTGGTATCATTCATGTTGAATTTAGTTGCTTTCTACAACGTCTTAGAAAAAACTGTTACAATTTACCATTGAAAAAAACAGTTTGTGTGTATGTACGCACAATGTCCTGGACATAGAACAGCATGATATACAGTAATATTCTAAGTGTAAAAAGAAAAATCTAAAAGTATTCTATCAATGATTATCAAATAAATATTCTAAGTAGAAAGAAAATTATGACATAGTTCATCAGAAGGAGGTTATTTTTAGTGGTACATAAAATGATGTTTCATATTCAGTTTTGTTGGAGAAGGCATTGTGCCCAGCAGAAGACTGCATCACCAGCTTTGTTTACTGATTGACACGGCCACTTAATTCCACATATTGAAATATAACCAGAAGTCAGTGGGTTGGGATTTAAAAAAACAAAAACTTTAAATGAGCAAATGAGTGGTTGAGTTCTTGCTGTCTTCCTTCCTCCTCACTGGAATGAGGACTTGATGCTGGAACTTGAGTACCCTTCTTAAGACCGTGTGACCTGGAATACATGATAAGGATGACAGAGAGAAAGATGGGAGCAGCCTGAGTATTTTATAACTTTCTGGTTCCAAGATACCAGGCCTGGACTTCCTACCTGCAAACTCCTTGGTGCATGAGAAAAATAACACTCTTAATTTTTACTATTTTTCAGGTATCTATAACCCACAGCTGATCACAAATCTTGACTCTACACATAGATTCAAATCCATAACGTGAAATTTATGAAACATTTGATAGCTCCCTAATGAAATTATTGCCAAATGTCCTAATAAGAATGGTTTTCCAGGATGTTTTACTCTGCCTTTTTTTATTTATAAAAGTAATACATGATCATTGTATTAGAATCTATAGATGAGTAAATTGAAAATAATGTAGCTTCATCTAAATTCCCACCACATAAAGATTTAATATTTTCCAAAATAAATATTAAAAAATAAATATTAGATTCAAATTTTTACAAAAATGGATCAAAATATACATGCTAGAATCAAAGTAAAGGATGTAAGGGTGTTGTTCATCGTGCTATTCTTTCCATTTTTCAGTAGGTTAAAAATTTTCAAATTAGAGATTATGTATACACACACACATATGTATATACAACTTCATACATTTTCCAGAACACTTGACTGACAAATACCATACTTGGAGAAACTTTGGCACTTCCTTCAGTGCTTCTCTGGGCAAGCTCAGGGTTCCAGTACTGAAAACCAAATATCTGAGTCTCCATTTCACTGACCCTAGTCCTATAACTATCTCTACACAGAGACTTGAAGAAATTCTTTTATTTATTCCTTTTCCCCCTGTCCTAGAAATAACATCCCTCAAACATACACCCACTGCCCAATTTAAAAAACTGAAATGAAAATTATGCTAGTGCAGAGGTGTTTTATACTATAGGAGTAATTAGAATCCTTTGAATTTCAAGGAAAAAAGGGAACCTGCTGTATTGTGGCAGAATTACCAGAAAATGCCTGCTCTTAAGTATATTCAAATTTGATAAGTGAAATGGCTTTCAATGTGTTGTTTAGGAATCCCGTAGTAGAGCATTAATGAGCTAGTCCCCATAACTGATTACAAGTCAGTTCTAGCAAGGGGTGTAATTAAAGTCTCAGATGTTTCGATTTTCATGAATAGAAGTTTGTCCTCCCTTGGTGCCTTTTATTCATGCTCAGGGTTCTTTGCAATTATTAGCTCATTAGTCCTAGTGGCTCTTTTAGTTTAATTGTAAATTAGTAGACCCTACAGAGTTAAATATAAAACAAACAGAATGTTAGTAGCCCATTTCATGAATATATATACCAATGGCTCAACCTTTATTGTCTCAACATATACATTACTATTACCAGCAATGACTTCAACTCTCTTCTAGAGCACAATTCCATACTGCTCACATATTACTACTGCACAGAATGTGTCTCAACCTGAAAACTACTTTCTTTTTTTTTTTCTACACACCATTCCAAGTTTAGGTTTTTACAGAATTTCTACATGTGTTCATCCTACTACTTTGGTATATTAGTATAGCAAAATCTCTCTCATACACTATGGACAAAATATAGAACATTTTGATCAAACACTCTGATTACTGAGATGTCATTGTAATTATTTATCAGGGATTATATTATCATTGCTTTCATTAACACCTTCAACTTGGGAAGGAAATCATGGACATTTCCAATGTTTCTAGGAGCCTGAGAAACACTTGGTCTTGTGCAGAAGAGAAAAATATCAGGTGTAATTGAAGGACTGAAATAGGACAAATATTTATCTAATTGATAAATGGAGAGGTGAACTTTGATGTTCCTAAAATTGAGAGAAGATAGGGAACTATATAGTTTACAGCTGAAGTTTATTCTACACATCTTCCATTCATTCCCCAACTCTAACTTGCCCTGAGAATCACCCCTTGCCTCAGTGTTTCAGTGCTGTCATTCCCTTCCCGGTATTGTGGGTCTACACACTACTCAAGCCTGGCCAGAGCATTGTTTCACCCGACGGTGGTGATTGCTCCACATATTAGTTTCCTGGTACTGCCATAGCAAACTGAGTGGCTTAAACAACAGAAAGTTATTGTCTTACAGTCTTACAAACCCAAGATCAAGGTATCAGCAGGGTTAGTTCTTTTTGGAAGCTGTGGAAGGAGAATCTGTTCCATGCTTCTAACTTCTGGTAGTTTGCTGGCAATCGTTGGCATTTTTTGGATTCTGCTGCATCACCCCAATCTCTGCCTTCATTTCACATGTTGTTCTCCCTGTGTGCATATCTGTCCCCAAATTCTCCCTTTATATAAGGACACCAGTCATATTGGATAAGGGACTCACCCTACTCCCATATGACCTGATCTTAACTAATTACATCTGCAATGACCCTATTGCCAAACAAGGTCCCATTCACAGGTACTGGGGGGAGGGAGGGGTTAGGACTTCAACGTACGAATTTGGAAGGGACACAGTTCAATAAGTAAGAGTCCAATGTAAATGCATAAGTGAATAAGACTCAATGAAGCTCAATAAAAATTTCACTGTCAATCCTCAGAAATACTCTCAATCTTTTTCCTCCACTGCACAAGAGCATGCAGGGATGGGAGCTGCTGCAGTCATCTGACAACTGCCAGGTGGGAGTGGGGATCTGCAGAAAATGAATCTAACATTGTGGAAGCAAAGCCAAGAAATGGAGATAGAAAAGTCTATTTGCTTCTTCTTGAACATTGTGTAAAACCATAACTGAAGTCAAATAGTCCCTTAAGTGTTCAGTTATATGAGCTAAAATTTTCCTCCATTTTTTGAAGCCTGTCTTAGTATCACTTTCAGCTCATTGCCACAGAAATACAGTCATAATTAATGATTAAAGAGTGGCATTAACGATGGGGTATCCACGTGAACTGCAAAAAGAAGGGTGATAGAATGAATAATTCCTTCATGCTTTGTATTATTTTAAATCAGACTCAATTTGATGAGTTCCTGCACGGTAATATGAAATACTTCAAAAGCACAAGTGAATCTAATCATTCTGTTTCTAGGAAATATTGAATCCCTTTGCACAACAGGAATACACAAAGGCAGAATTTCCTGAAATAACAAATCTCCCAGCAAAGGATCAAGCTATGTGTTTCCAGATGCTGGCCCATGCCTTGTTGGGAATAAAGAGACAACCAAGCTAAGGGTGAAAGGATTAGCACAGAGCTAACAAGATCACAGGTCAAATGCAGACAGAGTCAGCGATCATAGAAAAGTGGTCTTCAGTCAGCGACAATGTCCAAAGAGTGGAGTTAGAAATGAAGGTTAATTCAAAGGGAAAGCTGTTATTGGAAATGGGAGCTTGACTTTCAAAGTGCACAGTGGTGATGATTGTATGTCAGGCAAAGTAGGATCATCTCTGAGAAACGTTTGGGAGCAGGGATGAAGAGGAACAAGGCTTATCTTCCAGAAACATTTCAGATAATAACGAGCCAGGCAAATGTGCTGTGGCAGGTTCTCCCATAAGGGTCATTGATCATGAATCTTGAGAATACTGTAAGCACCCACCACTTTACTCGTATGCTCTAAGATCCCAAGGAGCCTGGTATAAGAGCACCAGGCAGTCTTAATTTTCTCTAGTGGCGTTTGATAGTGAGGTGATACTAGTCATAGAGGAGAATTCTACCCAAAATCATCAAGGAGGTGATGGTACCCACTATAATTTCCATATCTTGTTCATTTGCTAAATGTAAAGGAGATGGAGATTAATTAGCTTCTCATTGGTCACAGGTGAAATACAAAGCAAAGCTCAATGGGAACAGAAAGGAGAAAACTTTGATGGGGATAAGAAATCGACAGTATGTGGAGGAAGGGAACTAACATTGTACAGAAACTTCCAAAGCAACAGTATGTAATGAACATAACTTCGTGTTATTTTTGATAATTCAGAGAACTCTGGAAATATTTCAATACATAAATAAGAGTACTCAGCCTTGGGACCTCACAGCTCTAAATTGCAGACTCACTGCAGAACAGCAGCCTCTTGATACACGCGTGACTGTGTTGGACAATGTTTGTGCCTTATCTCTGGGCTTCTTGGCCCACGTTTTCATCCAGTCATTGCTGTAACAGCTTCATACAAATACGTAATCTGAGAGCACCGCACCTTTGCCTGTCTGCATACCTTCTGTTTTGAGCTCCAGGTCTTCTCTGACATTGTGGTGTGGGATGCTTGAAGGAACCAGATGGCAGTCACATGCACAAACTGGAGTGCCAAAGAATAAAAATCTGATGGGGAAATTCTTGACTACTAGAAGATGGGAGCTGGTACATGAATGCTCTCCTCTTTTTTGCTTCCAGTAAGTGATCTTGAGGCACATTTTACATTGCTACAGAAGATCCCAGCATAATCCAGCCCCAGTGCCCACAGCAATGACCAACTTAAGAACACCCCTTGAACTGGCTTTCCTTCCTTCCATATTTCACTCCCCAATCCTTGACTCCTGTTCCCTGGGATTACTTCCCTCCAAAATTACCTGTACTCAAGCCCTTATCTCAGACTCTAACTTCTGGAGGGAACCCAGGCTGCCAAAATGACCTTCTGGGTTCCCATTGTGGTTCAAGGGACTGACTTATCATTTGTAAATCCCTGAATCTTTATACAATGGAGGACACTAAAAAGAGTTGCTGATGTGTGAGAAGCAACAAATCACAAATCAAAGCTCTCAATTGAGAGTATCAAGACTTGTGATTTGGACTCATATTTAAAATTTTTACTGTTTGTTTTCTCCATGAGGTATGTCCTGATCAGAAGCCACACAGTTTTGAACTAGTACCATGGCTGCAATAGCTATGGATGGTGAAAGATCCTGAGTGGGCCCTACAGAGTGGATTGTGTATATTCTTTGTGGACTGTATGTTGTCAGACCAATTCAAACTCTCTAAATTTAATGATAGGCTTAATTTTTGTGTAGATTTGCTTCTTGGAATATGTGGAAGAATGAGAGTGGGGATAGCAAGTGATGGTAGGAAATACTAACTAACATATTTTGTTCCCAAACTTGGTTACACGTCAGAATCACCTGCAGAAAATATTTTTTTGAAAATATGGATTCTTGAGCTCCACCTCCAAAGATTCTGACTCCATAGATCCAGGCAGAGATCCTGAGATCTATATTCTTAGAAGCTTCCCAGAAGATTCTGATACACCACAGCCAACAGCCAAATTAGGGAAACAATGATCTAAATAATTCATATAAGGGATTTGTTACCTAAAACTATAAATTTTTATATCATACAGTTGGAAGCTCAGGCATTTTCTAAATCACATTTCCTTATTTTCAAGTGAGAAAAAGTCTTAACTTCTTGATTTGGAAAGGGAAGTTTAGAATTTAATTTTCAAAATAAAAGGTCTAATTTCATCTATTTTGATCTTTCTGAAAATTAATACTAGAGATAATTTTTTATATATTTTCATTTATAGGCATCTATAGGCAGAATTATGTTAAAAGAAATTATCTCTAGGTGTAGCAACATATAGTGGAAAGTGTACACAGTTAACTAAATACTTCATCAACTAATTAGCATGAATTAACTGTACAATTAAGACTTTGATTGACAAAGGTAGTTAAGTTGATTCTCCTTCTCAACTATGCATGTTCCTAAAGTATTCATTAACTAGTTTCAACCATAGAACATTTCCTAATAGACTCCCAGAAATGGATATGGTATTTCTTCTTCTTTTCAGGAACTACCTTAATAAGTGACTGCTCCTTTGCGTCCAAGTGAATTCACAGGGGCACTAGATAGCTGAAAAACCAGAGTGGGTGAGTTCAGGTGCTTAGTTAGTGAAAGGGTGTGGGCCATTCGAAACTGAAAACCAGTTTTTCATTGTTGTTCATGTGTGTGTTTGTTTTAATTGGCTGTGCTTTTGTGAACAGAAAAAAAAACTGATGGAAATAAATAACAAATAAAAATTTTAATAAGCAAGATTGTAAATATAAATTGGCCTCTTGATATAATTTTTGTTGGATTTGTTCCTTAGCTAAAGGATTTTCCAACATGATGAACTTAGTTTAGTTGAGAAGAGGTTTTTATGAAAATACAGTTAATTTGTAGAATTGTAAATCATAAATTGTGGCTATAGTGTTCCTTTACTTCTCTGCGGCAGAAACGTACAGTTACCATGGAAAATAAAAAGGGAAATACAACTATGATGAGTTTAATCAAATTGCAATGAAACCTACAGAAAAATAGTAAAGTTACTAATCTGAAATTTCTATTCATTCATTTAATCATTCAGTCAACAAGTATTTATTTAGTCCCTACTCTCCCAAGTGCTATCCTAAACAGTCAGGATATATTAGTGAATAAAATGGAACAAAATCCCTGCCCAACCGAGGACTTACATTTTATGTTTTCTGCTTCTACTTTTTGTTAGAAAAATTTCTGTGATATTACCAAGAGTAATTAAGAATTATTGTTGCTTGTCTGAATATAAAGTCAAACCGAAATGCACCTGAAATGTGGTGCAAACTGCAAATTAGAGTACCTGTGTTTCACCTTCACCTTCTTTTTATTGTGATTCATGGGGACACCAAATACTTGAAAGTATACGTGGACTTACAGAAGTTGTCCTATATCTTGCGACTGCAGAGTATGTGCTACACCATTGATATAATTTATGAAACCATCTATCTGAACCACCTGAATGAGAAATTTTGATTTCTCATTTGGCTATGTATCTGATATTCAGAAAGTCTCAATAGAGTATATTTCAAATGATGTATTGACTAGTATTAAACTGAGATAAACTATAATAAGGGTCTTTGAGAAATTAGAGTCAAGTTAGCAGTTAAATAAGAAATTTAATTTTCTGAAAGCCATCTTCATGATGAGTCTGATCTAAACCCTTGGATCTCTCCAAAAGCAGTGATTCAAATTCAGACTCTTCTCTCTAACCTTGTTTTGCCTGTGACTGGTTCTTTTACATCTGAGAATCTCTTATTTGTGTCACTGAGTCTTGGAAATAGAGCATTTTATTATGACTCATTAATGGAGTTTAGGGTCCTCGAAGGAGTGGACAGTCTTGGATTTTGAGGTGCAGAAGCAAAGCATGGTCCAGAATACTCCTGTACTAATAATAGGACATGTTGTAGGGTACTCTAATATTGGTATTAAAAAAAAAAAAGAAAAGGGAGATAAAACCCACAGTAAAAGTGCCTCTGAAACAAAGGATGAATAATGGCCATGCATTTTGTCCACTGTGGAAAAAGCAGGATTTTTGATAAGCCGTTTTTCATCCTCCTTACTTTTTCTTTCTTTTCCTTCTTTTCTCTTCCACCATCTCCTCCACTCCTTCCTCCTTCCTCTTCATTCTTCATCTTTGTCTTCTTCTTTCCCCTTTGAATTAAGAGAGGAGGAGAGTTTTCTATGATTTATACTTTGGGTCACTTTGGAATCCTCCTACATGGGAAATTTGGCTTTCATTTTTCTTTGCAAGCTGCTTATGCTGTTGTGTCTAGACTCTAGATCATACTGCCAGTGAGAGCCAATTAAGGACATCTATGTTAAGATCAAGGCCACCAAGTGCATGATTATCAGACTATGCCCCACTTTAGCCATACATAGAGCTCTGCAAACAGTGGTGGTCTGGTCAGACAAGCCAGCTGGCGCTGGGAGTGAGGGTTCTGATTTAGAAGGTTTGCTGTTTTCTGTGGTTTAAGGTACTCTGACTGTGGCTAATTTCAAGATATCAACTCAATGTAACTGAATTTAGAGTTAGGAAGAGAGCCACTTTGCACTCTTCTTGTTTTGTGAATCAGCTATACTTTTTCTAAAGCCCAGAATGAAATACTTGGTGATTGATATGGGAAAATTTAAGTTTGAATGTGAAGAGTCCTTGTCACTATAAGAAAGAAAAGAAAAATTCTAATATAAAAACTACGTGGGGAGTGTCTTGCAGAGGTTTTAACTGAAATTGGGGGAACTATAATAAGCTCCCTACTGAAAGAGCAGGAGAACTGGACTCAAATTTCCTGGGACTACTATTTCTGGTATCCAAGGTCAGGCATTATTAAAGCCTTCCATTATCCAGAGTTTTCTTGTGTATTAACAGTAGTTACCTACTGTATCAGTTATCTCAGAATATTTTGCCTTCCTCTTTCTTCAGGTGTAGGATTTATCTAGCTTTGGATGCCATCTGATTTACTGAAGAATAAATAGGGAAGTCTCCAGGTGATATATCAGTACCCAGATGTTCAGAGTCCAGATCCATCTGGAAATATTTCAATGCTCGGCTCAATAAATGTCTTCTAAGAGTCTCCAAGCTTGATGACTATTTTCTCTGCATTATACAGGACCTGAAGGGGCTATAGCTTTTAAGGGGAGTAGGAAGAATCTTCAAATTAGTACCATCACAAAAATTTGGTCAAACTTATCTGTTATCACAAGTTAAATTTTCTATTTAAGAAGTTGAGATTATTGATAGTTTAGTCATGAACTCTTACATGAATCTCCATCCATTAGATGGATATCTTCATGAGGACTGAAAGTAAGTTTTTTCACTTAAATTTATGCTGCTCCTTATCACTGCTTCCCCTAGATGTGACTAATTATATAATACGACAATGGAAATTAGAATGCAGATCCTCTTGAATATTTAAATGTGTCATGAGACCAAAAGCATATTGTAGGTGATTTGAAGCAGATTTGTAATCTGAACACATTAGTGTGGTGATGATTTTAACATCAGGAATCTTTTGGTTTAATGATGTTTCTAAAATCTATTTAGTAACATAAAATATATGTATGCTAAAAAATTATAAAAAATTACAAGCATCCAAATTATATGTAATTGATCACAGTCATATGCATAGATTGTAGAAAATACACTATAATATTATTATATAAGGGGAATATGTATAATATTTTTTATTTTCTAAATTGTGTATAATAGGAGTATATTACATAACATTTAAAAAAGAATAAATTAAGAGATAATCACTTGGTACGTAATTAAAACAATTACCAAAAGAAAATCAAAATCTTTTAAAATTTTGGCTTTATTTCTATATTAGAAGACTATCTGAATTTCTTTTTATCCTCATCAACTTTTAAATCCTGAATCAAGAATTGAAAGCCTGCTTTTAAAACTTCTCACAAAGATTTACAGAGTTTTAGAAGTGAACAGATGTACTCCCTGTGATTTTTATTCATCCCCCAAATTGAAACCTTCCAAACCCTTTGTGTCCCTGAGTCAGGGTTTCTGATGACTTAATTTTTCAGGAAAAGTAGAGCAAAGGTTGATGATCAAAGGGCATTTTCAGAAATCGAATGAAGTCAGAGATCACTGAGCACATCCGTGCCATCTGGAAGGCCAGAGCCAATAAAGACTGTTAAATCTTCATGAAAACTCAATTTACCCATGAAGTTATTATATTATTTTTAATTATAAAATATGTGCCTATTTTAGAGGGTGCAAACTACAGGAAAAGAGAAAGATAAATAAAATCAACAATCTTACCCCATGAAAACAAAAATGGCTAATGTTTGGTTGTGTTTCCTTTCAGTATTTTTCCATGAATATTTTTGCTCACAAATAAAATCAAAGTATTAAAGTATGCACAACTTAAGTTCCTTCTTTTCTTCTTAACAACTTACCGTAAGACTTTTTCCACTAGTGTTATTTCTGGAAACACTAAATAAGTTTAAATTGTTGGATCAGAAATGGGAAATTAAACAATGGAGTGGAAAATCCACTAATTTGGGAATTGTAGCCATGCTTTTTCAGTCCCCACAATGTCCCTGTTTGGAGGTGCAAATGTGGCGCCAGTTTCTTTGGATAGCAGGGAGGATGGAACGGGTGGACCAGAATGAGTTGGTGTAAATAAATCACCTAGTAAAGGTGTTAAAGTACAGATGTCCTGACTGCAGAATATCAGCCCCAGATATTCTGATTCAGCAACCTTGAGGTAAGACCCATGGGCCTGCATTTTTAACAAGGACCCTGAGTGGTTGTGTTGCAGGAGATTCTGGGACCACCCACTGAAATTCCGTGGATTAGATCACACTTGTTTTCAGAAATTGTTAGAGAGGAGTTGAAAAAGTCCATAGGCAATAGAGGACGTGCAGGAAAGATACTAAAGTTGCCAGCACTGCCTCACTTGAGTTCAAGAAACCCAGGATAAGAAGCTCCCTAGACAGAGCTAGTCAAGGGCACTAGCTATACTCCTCAAGACCCTCAGTCTCTTCCACCCAGCTTATGTCAAACATTCTTTGGTTTCATAGTATCCTTGCTTCTCCTGTCTCTTCCCTTTGTGTGTGCTTCCCATCACCTTTCAAGGCACAAGTTTTAGTTAAAGGACAAGTTCATACCGGAACCTAGGTCCCTTGACCCATTTCCAAGGGTCTTCCTACTGCACCACTCTTCAAATCCTGATTTTCAGAGTTCCCAAGCAATATCTCTTTCAAGAAGCTTTTTCCAATTCTCCAGTCCTTTCTGTGTTTCTATGGTAACTCGCCCCACCCCAGTGTGCTTACTTCTTTCATCACGTTTATTATATAGTTCACTCAACATCCTTCTCTACTAAACTGAATTAACGTGTGCCCAGCACAGTCCCTGGGACAGAATATATATACAATAATATTTTATGAATTAACGAATAAATGTACAACCTTCTTAAGGCATCGATGGTTAAAAGGACATAGTCCATCTATATAATATGAGTTTTTCCTCCCTTGGTTAAGCTCTGTGTTTTTTCAAATGCCAATATTTTGAAGTTTCATCTCTTGTTTAGGCAGCATTCATCTTTTCTGAAACAGCAAGGGTATATCATTTCACTCTATTACACATACATCTTGAGGTAGGATTTCTTTTTAAATTTATTTCAATCGGTTGGTCTGATTTCCATCGGAGACTTATATTTTGTTATTTTATCCTCTGATCAGAATAACTGCTCTGTAAAGGAAAGGAATAAAATGTTCAAAGAAGATAGTTGTTCTATTGACATTGTATTAAAATGCAAATGCAATGCAAACTAGAAGAAGTAAAGCTGCCAAATAATCTGGATCATCTCTGAGTCCAGGAGAAAATTCAAATTACTCACTGTCTCTGTAGTAAGCCATTGCAAGCCTCTATATGCATATTCCTTGAAAGAAAAACAAGGAAACTAACTGAAAAAGTGAGCTGGAGGATATTCATTTTTCATGCTTGGTTACCCAGTGAGAAACATCCATTTTCTAACATATTGTCAAAACTAAACTTTCATTTAAAAATACACGTATCATGCATATTATTTCTGAATCATTTTGGGTTTCAAGGAAACCCTAGCCTCACCTTCTTAGCCCCAAGCTACCTCCATATACTTTTCATACCTCAAATATTCACCTTGTTTTGTTCACCTTCTTCTGCCTTTTTGTCCTATTCAGGCTTTCCCTGGATTAGATGATGCCCACCCATATTGGGGACCACAATCTACTTTAAGGAATCCACAATTCAAATGCTAATCCAGAAACACCCTCACAGACACACCCAGAAATAACGTTTACTCAGATATCTGGGCATCCCCTGATCCACTCAAGTTGAGATGAAACTTAACTATCACACCCACTCTCACCTCTTTTATTCAATATAGTATTGGAAGTTCTAGCCATAAAATTTAGGCAAAAAAAAGAAAGAAAGAAAAGGCATCCAAATTGGAAAGGAAGAAGTAAAACTGTCTCTATTTACAGATGACATGAAATTATATATAGAAAACCCTAAAGACTCCACCAAAAGAATGTTAAAACTAATAAATGAATTCAATGAAGTTACGGGATACAACATCAATGCACAGAAATATGTTGCAGTTCTATACACTAATAATGAACTAGCAAAAAGAGAGATTAAGAAAACAATCCCATTTACAATGGGATCAAAATGAATAAAATACATAGGAATAACTTTGACTAAGGTGATGAAAGACCTGTACACTGAAAACTATAAGACATTGATGAAAGAAATTTAAGAAGACACAAATAAATGGAAAGATCTTCTGTGCTCATGGATTGGAAGAACTAATATTGTTAAAATGTCTATACTACCCAAAGCAATCTACAGATTCAATGCCATCTCTATCAAAATTCCAATGGCATTTTTCACAGAAATAGAACAAGCAAACCTAAAATTGGTATGGAGCCACAAAAGACCCCCAATAGCCAAAGCAATCTTGAGAAAGAAGAACAAAGCTGAAGGAATCAAAATTTGAGCTCTCTGAGTTCAAACTATGTTACAAAGCTATAGTAATCAAAACAGTATGGAGTAGAATAGAGACCCCAGAAACAAACCCACAAGTATGTAGTCCATTAATTTACTACAAAGGAACCAAGAATATTCAACGAGGAAAGGACAGTCTCTTCAATAAATGGTGTTGGGAAAACTGGACAGCCCCACACAAAAGAATGAAACAGGACCACTATCTTACACCATACATCAAAATTAACTCAAAATGGATTAAAAACTTCAATGTAAGACCCGAAACCAAAAAATTAGAAGAAAACATGGGCTGTAAGCTCCTTGACATCTGTCTTGGCAATGATTTTTTGGATTTGACACCAAAAGCAAAGGCAACAAAAGCAAAAATAAACAAGTGGGACTACATCAAACTGAAAAGCTTCTGCACAGCGAAGGAAATTATCAACAAAATGAAAAGGTAACCTACCTGAATGAGAAAATATTTGCAAATCATATATCTGATAAGGGGTTAATACCTAAAATATATAAAGAATTCATACAACTCAATAGCAAAAAAATAATCTGATTAAAAAAATGGGCAGAGTATCTGAATAGACATTTTTCCAAAGAAGACATACAGAAGGCCAACAGGTACGTGAAAAGATACTCAACATCCCTAATCATCAGGAAAATCCAAATCAAAACCACAATGAGATAGCACCTCACACCTGTTAGAATGCCAATTATGAAAAAGACAAGAAATAACAAGTGGCAAGGATGTGGAGAAAAGGGAACCTTTGCGCACTGTAGGTGGGAAAGTAAATTGATACAGCCATTATGGAAAACAGGATGGAGGTTCCTCAAAAAATTAAAAATAGAACACCATATGATCCAGCAATTTCATTTCTGAATATTTATCCAAAGAAAACAAAAACATAAACTCAGAAAGACATATGCACCCCCATGTTCATTTCACCATTAGTTACAATAGCCAAGATATAAAAACAACCTAAGTGTGCATCAACAAATGAATAGATAAAGATGCTACCCAGCCGTAAAAAAAGATGAAATCTTGCCATTTGTGACAACATGGATGGACCAAAGGGTATTATGCTAAGTGAAATAAGTCAGACAGAGAAAGACAAATACCATATGATCTCATTTATATGTGGAATCCAAAAAAAAAAGAAAAAACAAAGCTCAGAGATAAAGAGAACAGATTGGTGATTGCCAGAGGTGGAGAGTGGGCAAAATGGGTGAAGGGAGTCAAAAGGTACAAACTTCCAGTTATAAAATAAATAAGTCACAGGGATGTAATCTACGGCATGACAACTATAGTTAATAATATTGTATCGCATATTTGAAAGTTGCTAAGACAGTAATCTTAAAAATTCTTACCACAAGAAAAAAAATGTATGACTAAATATGGCAACAGATGGATGTTAACTATATAATGTTTTAAGTCAATGACACCTCAATATAAACAAAAAACAAAACAAAAAATACTTAACATCGCAACTTCACCCCTTCTCAACTTGGCACTTATATCCATTTCGTTAAACCATACTTAATCTCCAAATAAAACCAATAACAAGGTTATGATTTCACCTAACATGATAACTATCCTGCATACAACCAAAAACCCACTAACCCTTTCCCCAGAAGAGGACACAAAGACCTTGGGTAATGTTTACTCTTCTCCTTGATACTGTTTAACTTAAATACTATGATGAAAAATTAACAATACCTAAATACTATGATAAAAAGTCAATACATTTATCTTATATTACATGATAAGGGAATTATAGGAAAAAAGGTATTTGATACACACACATAAGCATTCATAACAAAATGAGGAAGAATATTTAAGACAATTACAGTCTTCAGTTCTGTAACTGGTCACATGGCTGTAACTTATATAAATAACCACCTTCTTTCACTATCCATTTTGTATTCCCTTTGCCTTCAGCTTGGCTGGTTGTGGTTCTTTACCTGATGTGGTAAGACTGAATGTTTATATCCCCCCCAAATTCATATGTTGAAACCTAATCACCCACGTGGTAATTGGAGGTGGGGTCTTTGGGAGGTGATTAGGTCAAGTAGGTGGAGCCCTCATGAATGAGATTAGTGAGTACCCTTATAAAAGAGACCCCAGATAGCTCCCTTGCCCCTTATGACATGTAAGGACACAGCAAGCAGATGGCTGTCTATAACTCAGGTCCTCAAGTTAGCAGGTCCTCGTCAGACACTGTCTGTCAGCAACTTGATCTTGGGCTTCCCAGCCTCTAGAACTGTGAGAAATAAATGTTTGTAGTTGAAACCACCCACTTAATGATATTTTTATTATAGTAGCCTGAACAGACTAAGACAACGCCCACAAAAACACTAGTTATTACTATTCCTTAAAATCTTTGCTCAGTTTGATAAGTGAAAACTTGTTTATTTGCAATTGTTTTTCTGCTACTGAGGTTGAAATTTTTATGTGACCGTTTATATATTTTCTTTGTGATATATTAATTCTTCTTCCTTTTCTTACTAAATTGTAGAAAAATTTTATATATATTATGACTATTAAATCTTTGTCATATATATGCAAAGATTTTCTTCCTTTATGACCATTTATATATCTTTTTTTTTTAATTTTTATTTATTTATTTTTCCCCCAAAGCCCCAGTAGATAGTTGTATGTCATAGCTGCACATCTTTCTAGCTGCTGTATGTGGGATGCGGCCTCAGCGTGGCCGGAGAAGCAGTGCATCGGTGTGCGCCCAGGATCTGAACCAGGGCCACCAGTAGCGGAGCGCGCACACTTAACCACTAAGCCACGGGGCCGGCCCTATATATCGTCTTTGTAATAGTCTCATTCCTCTATTTTTTCATCTCTGTCTTATTGGATTTCAGGAAACTTTTACGTATATTATGACTATTACAAAAAAAAGATTTTTCTCCCTTTCTTTTTCATTAAATTTTGATTCTGAGTATTCTTTTCCCAGTCAAATCTGTCACCTCTCTCTATTGTTTCTGAATTTAGTGACATATTTGCTTAGGAAGTTCTTTCTGAAAACACTTTTGTGGGTTTTTAAAGAAATATTAAAATCTTTCCACAATCTAGAAGTTATTTTGGTGCAACAATTAGCATTTTGTTCTATTAGTGACATTTATTAGTTATTCACTCTTTCTCCACAGATCTCAAGTGACACCTTTATTGTATTCTAAGTTATTTATATTTACATAGGTCTGTCTCTTGACTTTCTATTGTTTCCATTGTCTGTCTCTTCCTAAGCTGGTATCACATCGTACCAACTATTGCTGCTTCATATGAAGCATTTTTTTTTACTGTGTACAGCAAATACCCCTATGTTGTGTCTTTTGAATATTCTCTTCATTGGTCTCAAACAACTGATCTTTCAGGTGACCTTGATGATCATTCTGACACAGTCTCAGAAATCCCACTGGAATTCCCTTGAACCAAACCATCTTAATTTCAAAAGAATTTATATGTCAATAACATTACATTTTCTAACATATAAAGTAAAGACAATAGTAATAAAAAACATGTAGCCCTGCCCTGCCCGTGTTGCTGGGTGGCTGCACTAGGCACTTGGAGGGCTCCCGTGTGTACACTCGCTTTGGATGCCCAGTCACCCTGGTCCTACTTCCAGGTCTCCCAGAGCAGCATTTTGCTACAAGTGTTTAGCTTTAGTTGGTAATGGAAAAAAGCCCAAATACTCTCCCAATAAAATGATAATCTTGAATGATCTGAAAAAGAAGACTGTTATTGAATAGAATTTCCTACAGAGGTAAAGGAAGTCAAATTGAAGTGAGATAGAATTGTGGTTGTTTTGGACCCCAGGATTAAGGTGTTTACATGCACACGCAATCCCCCTCAGTTGCACGTCTTTGAAACCTGCTATAACCCAAAAAGCCTTTGTGTCTTATGTCGTGATAGGGTGTCCTGAGGTGCATTGCTTTCAACATGTAGGAGCAAAATTGCAATCTGAAAAAGGGACTCATAAGAATATTTGCTACTTCTTCCCAGGAACTACGAAGAGGATCTCAAGCAGCAAATATTTATTGCATTAACTTCAGTCAGGATGCTTCCCTCCTCTGTGTATCTAATGACCATGGCACAGTGTGCATTTTTGCTGCCAAAGATCCAAAATAGGAATAAACAGTCTAGTTTGGCATCAGCCAATTTTCTTATGAAATTCTTTAGTTCCAGATGGAGTTTTCCCAAATTTCAGGTTCCCCTGGGTTCTCATGCATTTGTGCTCTTGGTACAGAGTCAAACGCTGTCATTTCAATTTACACAGAAGGCAGCTACTATACACATTCCTATTCATCTTCAAGGAGTACACGCAGGATGTCTATGGGCAGTTTCTAGAAATGACCAGTGACAAGCTGTGGTTCTTCACAAGTGTGTGCCATCAACACCCATGCTGACCGCCCCATTGAGCACTGAGTGGGCCCCTCAGACTCCTCTGGGGCTGGTGCTCGCACGCTGAGGACCTTGTGGGTAACAGAGTCGGAGGGACTGCCCTGATGACCCTTGGCCTTGAAGCCATATGTGGTCATTTGCTTTCCTAAGGAAGCCTTCCTTCTTCCAATATTAAAAGAAAAGAATAATTGCCAAGGCCTATGTAGATACTTCAGTGGCTTTGAACAAACCGTGCCTGACTATTGGGGTTGTTATCTTTTAGTTCAACTGTGAAGTTTAGCTTTATAGGTTCCACTGCATCCTTTACATCTAAAATTTGGAGGGACGCCATACAATCCTAGGAACTAGGTTGAGAAAAGGATGAACAAGTTGAAATTTATTTTTGGCAAGAGATCCCATCATTTTTACTGAGTCTACAATGAAGAAGGGAACAAATGTGCAAATGTTTGTTCTTACAGTATAACAAGATTTAAATAGAATAATACCAGCAGACTGCCTTAGAAAAATTCCTTCCCCAGTCTGAACATGAAGAAAAAAGACACAACTATGCTAGAAAACATAATGAGGACATTTCCCCTTGTATAAATTCAATGTCGTTATCTTTTCCGTGCCTGTAACATTGTTTGGCTATGTGTGCACACGTGCTGCCTGCTGCCATTCCCTGCTTCTGTGCTGGAGCAGTTAGAACAGATGCAAAACACCAGACCACCCAATGAGCGGGGTCGCTTTGTGGTGTCCCTGACAGGAGAAGCCAGTCTTCCCAGGGAGTGCGACTGGGTCTCCCAAATGAGGAGAGTCAGCTTTCTTCAGGGTTAAAACTAAATTTCTCTGTTATGTGTAGGGAACAAAGTGATGCATAGACTTTAAAAATTAGTCATTTAATTTAGAGTATTTGAAGGAAAATATTCAACATCTCTTTCAACAAAGCGATACCCGAGAGAGAACCTTCTGGTGATTTCTGTTGATGTTGAGCATAATGCCTTAGTCAGTCTGTAATTTCTACTTACCTTTCTCACCACCTTTTTCTCTCCCCAACATTTATAAGAAGAGCTAAACACTAAGATTCTGGGAATGAAAGTCACATTACTTTTTTCTTTTTTTAACATTGGGTAACTACAATAATTTATGGGCCCTATATTGTTCAGGACTATTTGAGGTATATATTTAATTTTCTTAAATTCTTGTCAAAGATTTAATTTTGTGTTTTTGATTTCAGTTTGCAAACATTTAAAATCAGCATTGCAGCAAATTCTTAGTTTTGCAACAAATATGACAAAGATACTAAAGAGACTAAAGCATGAGCATAATATGATAATTCTGCACTTCGTGGTCTTGATCTTAACCGAGGTGTCCGTAATGGTCTCCCACTGGCAGCATGATCAAGAGTTCAGACTCAGTAGCTTAATTAGCTTGCAAAGAGAAAAGAGCCAAATTGCCCCATTAGGGGCATTCTTGAGCATCCCAAAGTATCTATACTACAGAGAAAACTCCCTTCCTCCCTAATTCAAAAGAGGAAGAAGATAAAGACAACCAATACCCCAGTAGAAAACCAGTAATAAGACATAGAAAAAAATTCACAGAATATCGTTGTCCAAGAAGTATTATGAAAACATCCCACTTCACATTCAATAAGGAAAAGGGATTATTAATTATATACCGTGTTTTGCCTATCAAGCTATGCACTCCTAGAGCAACCACAAATTAGTAAAACTTGCAATTAGTGGCAAAAGCTTTAAAAATATAACTTATACTTTGACTCAACAATTCCAATTCTAGAATTCTACCCTTAGGAAGTCACGAGAGATGTGGAGATGTGAAGAATGATTCGTATACAAAAATGAACATTGCAGAGTTCTTAAAATATAGAAAATTAGAAGCAACCTAAATGGGCGATTGTAAGTTAATATTTGCATAATTTATGGAATAGCCTTATGGTGCAATATTATACAGCTATTAAAATATTCTTTTCAGAGAACGTTGAATATTTTAGAAAATGCTCATGGCATAATTTAAATGAATAGAAATAAGTGATAAATATATAATATTATACATGTGTGTGCCTGGAAAGGAGTGTGTGAGATATTTATGATAGTTATTTCTACGTCCTGCCTTTATGAATTATTTTAATTTTCTCCTTTATACTTTTCTTTAATCATCAGTGTTTTACTATAAACATGTGATCCAATTTTAACATAAAAGCACTAAATTTTATTTTAATACCTTATAACTTCAGGGAAAAAAATCTGTGAAATGCTATTAATGCATTTCACTTAGAAAATATATTGCATTTTGATAAAGTTTTGGTTTTTTTTTAATCCAAACTTGTACTTTAAATTTCCATTTGTGAAATAAAATTCTCAGTTTTAGGAAGTGACATTTTAGCACTTGTTATTCTATTGGGAAATTTTACCAGACTAACCCTCAGCTCAAACTAGTAGAGATTGATGGGCATATATGTTGAGTAATGCACACTGATTTTTCAAGGAATGGAAACATTTGTAGAGATTGATAGAGCAATTCTTTTCAGACAATATACACTTTGCTTTTCTAGACGTTCACACCAAAAAAAAGGACAAACAGTTTTCTTAGTTTGATCTTTTCCCTTCTCTATTTGTTTTGGGCTAAAAGTCAAGTATGTCTTCTGAACTTGCATATCTATAAAGTAGTGCTCTGGACAAAGCAAACATAAATAAAATATAAATAAACAGAAAATCCTTGAATAAAAATTTCCTTGATTACATGCACAATCCCGAGGAAAGCATTTAATTACATATACCTTGGATGTTGCATTTTAAAAATTTTACATTGTCATTGTGGTTTTAAATTTTGTGTCTTGAAGAGGCTTCACCTCCTCATTATGTCCAAGAGGCTTTGCAATAGTCCTGCCCTCCTTCAACCATAGTAGCACCACAAAGATTTTCTAAACCACCAATCTGATTATGTTTCTCTTCTTCGCAGGAATCTTCAAAGTCTCCCCTTGCCTTCAGGATAGTTGTAAAGATCTTAACACTGCTTTGAAGGATTTACAACCTACTTCCCCTGCCCAAACTTCTGTCCTTTCTTCTCACCACTCCACCCCTACCACTCCTCAAGCTATGTTCCAGCTGTCAAGATTTTCCAAACAAGCTGAGCTCTTTCCAGACTGTATCAAATGCGTTTCCCCAGCTTCTCTGCCTAGCAAGAAAAGCTCCATCCTGTAAGATTCATCACAGATATAATTGTTTTGGTGAAATCTTGCCCACTTGCCTAAAGGTAAATTAGACCTTCCTTCCTCTTAACACCCACACTCCCATAGCATCCTCAAGGTGGATTCCATTATATCATTTATTATGTTGTTATATACATATCTAATTATTAATTTATGGCTGTGCCCTCCACTAAACTGTGGGATGTGAGGATGGGGATGGTGTGAGTTTTCCATTGCTGGAGGTGTTCTAGTCTGATGCTGGAATCAAAGGACGAGGCAGGCTGTAGTAGGAACCCAGTCTTGGATGAGTGGTTTACAAAGATGACTGTGGATGCCCCTTTTAATTCTAGGTATATGGGAGTCCCTTACCCAGCTTGCCGTTCTCACTTGGGAAGGGGCAGGAGAAAGTTGGGTCTGGGGGCTGGACAGAGGGTGAAGTCCCTGGTAGCAGTGTATCTTTTCCAATTTTAATCAGCAACTTTAATAAATACATTCCTTTCTCCTCACTGTTTCTTGAGATCCCAGAGCTCTGATAAATGAAAAGAAGCTCTCCTCACTATAAAACATTTGAGGAAACTGCTGGACTGATACTAACTAATGTTATTAAGCATTTGCTATGTGCCAGGCATTCTTCTAAGTGCCTTCTGTATATTAATGCACTTAATCCTCATAACTCCATGAGATAGGTATCATTAGTGTAGATGAGAAAAATGCAGACATAGTTCATAAAACTTGCTTAAATATATATTGTGAGTAAGTGGCAGAGCTGGGATTTAAACCCAGGCAATATGATCCAGGTCCCTACAGCTTTCTGCCAACCATGGTCAAGGGTACATTGTCCTCAGAACTATGGCCGCCTTCCAAACTGTTAACCTCACAACACTTAGTTATGGGGCTAAATTTCAGCACTAACTGAAAGTAGCTGTTTTCTGAACTTGTTCCCTTTCTAAGTCCAGGAAACAATATACCAAGTTCATGTGACCTTGTTGCCCTTTGCTCCTATCACTCTTGATACTCTGGCTACCCTGTTACTCGGTTCTTCTTTCCTTCACTCCTCTTTACACGCTGCAGCCAACTGATCTTAAAATACACAAATCTGATGATGTTACTCCCCAGCAAAACAGTCCTTCATTATCACCCCACTGCTTTGGGGATAATGTCCAAATGCCTGAGCGTAAAATGAAAAGCCTCATATGAGGTGGGCCCACTGTTCTAGTGTCAGATCTGGGCGTGGGAGAAGCCAGAAGCAAAGTAGGCAACCAGGCCATAAGGAGACCCTGAGTGCAGCTTCAAGATGTGAGGCTCACCATAACATATATGCCCTAAACGCCCAAAAATTCTCTGAATACATTCTCTCACGCATTTCCACATGTTGTTCCCTGCCTGACCTTTGTTCCTCTTCCTGACAAATTCTTATTCATCCCCAAGTGTTGAGCTAGGCCAGACCACAAAAGGCTGGTCTAGGCTGGAGGACCTAAGAGAATGACCACTTAGACTTGGCTTAATTTATTTCTCAGGATTGGGCCAAGGGAGAAGTTGACCTGAGATGCAGGCACAGCTAAGGCATCAGCTGATCCCATGCTGTATTAATTTCCTGAGGCTGCTGTAACAAATTGCCGTAAACTGGGTGGCTTAAAACAACATATTTTCCCTCACAGTTCTGGAGGCCAGAAGCCTTAAATCAGTATCACTGAGCCCAAATCAAGGTGTCTGCAAGGACACACTCTTTCTGGAGGCTCTAGCGGAAAATCTATTCCTTGCCATTTTCCTAGGGCTGCAGGCATATTCTTTGGTTTGGGGCTGCAATGCTCCAATTTCTGCCTCTGTCTTCACATCACCTCTCCTCATGTGATTGCATTTAGAGCCCACCCTGATAATGCAGCATAATCTCTCAGCCACTAAACTCTTACCTTAATCACATTTGTGAAGACCTGGTTTCCATAAAAATAACATTTAAGGTTCCAGGGATTAGGACTTGATATCTATAGGGGGCCACTTTTCAGCCTACCACATGTGGAGTGCTCTGAAACTCAGACGACCTACCAGACAAAAGGCAAATAGGCTTTGGCACTCCTAAATTGATAAATCAGATAAATCAGGCTGCCCTTGCCAGTGGAGGCATACCCTTGGGCAAAGAGGCCCCTTTGTAGGAAGGCAATTTCCAGGGAAAAGATTCAGCTTTGAGCCTTCAGTAGGCAACGTGCTGGCAGCTGGGGTTGAGCGTGTTGGTCCTAAACAGGTGATCTGGGTGGGCATCACTACATCCTCTCAACCTACTACTCTTTATGGCCTATAACTGTGCCCCAGTTGCTGATTTCTGGGTTTCATTTCTTGGCGTGTCATGAAACCTACTAGCCTGGCCATTGCCTACCACGAGGGTATAATTTTAATATCACATTGTCTGTAAACTTTCCTGTATCTTGCCTTCCTCCACCTTCCTCCTATGCAGAATTAGTCTTTCTCTTTTCTGTGTTCCCATGTTATTTCATTTATACCTCTTCTAGTACATACCTTCATTGTGTAGTGATTAATATTCACATGTCTGTCTTCCCTTACTAGACTGTTAGCACCTTAAGGATAGGGTACCTGATTTGTTCCTATTTGTAACTGTCTAGTATCTGGCAGACAGTGGGTGCTCATAAATGTTTAATGAATGAATTAATAAATGTAGCTTAAAGCAGCCACGTTCTGCCTCTTCATCAATTGGTGGAGCAGACGGAACAGCCAACTGTATGAACAAAAGCCATCAAGCATGTCCAGCAAAAGTGACTGAATGTGTATTGGGAGGCAGTAAAGTAAACAATATCTCAAGGGTCACAGCTGTTTTACTCTGCCTTTCAGCCAAGAAATACCATGATTTACTTTCTGTTCTTGCCAAGCGTGAAGAAAAAAAGTCATAAACAAAAAGTGAAGGAGTGAGGAATTACTCAGTTTGGATGGATGGGTCAATCTGCTTGCCCACCTGTGGCCAAGCAAGCATGATCAAAGAATAATATATTTTCCCCTACTATCCCCATTTCACAGTCTTTATTTTTTAACAAAAATGAAGGGATCTTCAATGGGAATTGTAGTTCCAATCCTGACATCACTAACCAAGTCGGTTTTATACACAGATGACATTGGTTATCCTCAACATTGTAGGAACTGTATCAAAATTTCTGCCCCAGATATACCACTTTTTGCTTCAGCTTACTAAATTCTAAGAGTAATATCTATTTCACAGGGATGTAAGAGGATTTAAGAGAGAAGGATTAATGAACGTAGAAACTCCTAGATAGTACACATGGTAGGAGCCTAATAAATGTTTTTGTTTCCTTTATTTTCCTGTGCGATTTAATTTCAATAGCAAGTCATTTATTCATATGGAAGATTTGGAAGAGCAAGGCCAATGTGGCAGTTAATATGTATTTTATTTTGGAAATTTTACATTTATTAAAGTAATATAGGTACATAGTAAAAGTTCAGAGTATGAAGCAATATTAAATGAAAAATATCTATTTTTCGCTTCTCCTCTCCCCAAACCTTCCGTTAGCACAATTATTCTAAGCAATATGCTGATATCTGTTTTTTCCCAATATATCAATTTTAAATAGTAACTATAAACTTTGCCTATGAAAGATTAGGAATTTAATTTATTTATACTACTTCTCTACTAATTTTGTTATTTATGTTACTAGTTCTATTGGTTTCATTTATAGCTCTAAGTAATATATATAGATCTCTATTTCTGTTTTTGTCATCATGTAGGTTATTCCCTGATTCCTACCATTTAAATAATGAAATTATAAATTTGTAGAACTTCATACCCAGTGGTTTGCTGGTAAACTGACTCATTGGTGGGGAAGGGGAGGCTGATGGTAACATTTGCCTATTTCTGTGGCTGATTTCAAGCAACCAACCTGACTTTAAAGTCCTTTTTATAATTATGCTCATATTCAATGCTTTTTTATGGTTTAAATTTTTAAAAAATCAATAAGCTGCCTTTATAAAATTATGATTATGCAAATGTTATTCAATATAGAACCAAATATTGTGATTTCCCACAGAGAAAGAAATGTAATGTTGATGGGACATAAAGTAGATAATCAAATAAGCTAGAATTTTCAATTTCCAATTGTATTTTAGAAATTATTAAATCTATCAATCTGAAGGAGAACATGGCTCTTCCAAAATTCAAAAAAGAAAATACAAGGTAGCAGAAACAACAGATAAAAAAATGAGTGCTTTTACATAGTTTTGATCACAGAAGCATGCTGTTGTGCAAAATGCTTGGAAGGACATCCAGCAGTCTTTGCATTGTTAAAGGTTACCACCAAAAAGAGAACAGAGACAGAAAGTTATTTCCTAGCCATATTAAAATGACTCCACAAAGGAAGCAACCAGGAAAATGGGCCTAGATTCCTAGCAGGAATTTGAGTGGTGTGAAACAAAGGAGAGACAGGTGTGTGGTTTTGTACAAACATGTAAAATCATACCTTCCTGCCTGAGAAATTATTGGCAACTGTGTCACCAGGCAGGGGCCCACTAGCTGACATGCACAGAAGCCAATACTATGGCACCAGCTTTGGAGGAAAGAAAAGGATTTTTTGCAAGGTCAACTGGCAAGGAGACAGGAGGCAAAGCTCTCAAATCTGTCTTTCCAGTCCAGGGTTTAGGATAAAATTTAAGGGATTAGGGAGGGCAGGCTGGTGTGCAGAAGCGCTCACAGGACAAGTTTTGGTTGGAAGGATTTTGAACATTTATGGTAAGGAGTAGAAAGGGGCTTTAACACCGGATCTTCCTGGACAATAGACCCCTCGCTTCTGGAGAGTCTAGCTTTCGAGTTGTGGTCGTGTCCTGGACCTTTGGTTCTAGGCAGGGAAAATCTTTGGTTCCAGTGTTATTTCAGGTCAAAAATTTCTCCTCTGCATGTGTTCCAGTTACATGACTTGCGGTTTTGGCTCCATGCCCCTACAAGATAACTTTAAGATTCTGTCATTGGTAAGATGGGATCAGTTTAAACTGGTCCTGTGGTTCCAACTGCAGACCTGTTGCTTCTCCAAGTGCATGTAAATATTAAGACGCAAAATTGCCTGTCTCATTTGACTCTTTTTTTCTATTGGTCTCCACCATTTCTTAGAACAGTAAGAGTTTCTGTGATGATTAAAATGTTTTATTTCTTCACTGTTCAAGTTTATTCATTCATTCATTCATTCATTCAACAGTAGTCACTAGCCACATACGCTATTGAACACTTGAAATGTGGCTAATACAACTAGAAAAAAAATATTTAACTTTATGTAATTAGTTAATTCCATTTAAATTTAAAAGTCGCATGTGGCTAGTAACTAGGTACTGGCAGCATAGTTCTCAAAGAAGCTGTGGACTAAGGAAAGACAAAGCTGCCTCCACTGGGGGCTCTATAGCTTGGACTGGGAATGACACAATCTGGTCAGCTACTGCTTAGCAAGTCCTCCTTGCCCTGGAGGTCTGGGTCACACAGTCAGGAAGAAATAAGAGAGTCAACAATTTGATGACATTAAACTGTGCTATTGATGCTGAATATTCTAAGCACGAAAATCAAATACAGTCTCTTTCATTTCATTCTCTTTATTGCTCAAAATCAAGGTACATTTTATTTTGGCTCATATTTGGGCTATATGATGTTCTTGCATATGTCTCTGTTATTTCTGGAGATTCTAAATGCTTTTGCTTTACCCGATGGGCAGAAGAACTACATGCTTTCAAAATATTAAGAGCTTCCAGTTGCTTTTTGAATGCTATATGTTTAATAGGATCCACTTTTCATGAAGACACTATTCTGAGGACTCTGAATTCCTATACTAATTTAGGCTCCTTGCTTTCTCTATCTGCTAGACAGCTGGTATCCTGAGTTTTCTTGTCATATTCCTGAGTTAATTCATTCATACATTCAATAAGTGTTTGTGGAATGCCTACTAAATGCCAGATACTGTCATAAATACTGGGAAATCAGTGGTGAACAAAACAAGTCCCTGAACTCATGAAGTTTACATTTCAGTACTGGGTGACACCGGGTAAACAAATAAATAAAAGTATGTCAGGCAGTGAAAAAGCAGAGTAAGGGGGATAGAGAGTGCTGTGAATGGACAAATATACGTGACTATTTTGCATAGGTTGGTCATGGAAACCTTTACAATAAAGTGGCAGTTAGCAAAGTGGCCTAAAAGAAGAAAGAAGAAATCCGTGTGAATATTAGGTGAAGCACGTACCAAGCAGAGGGAACAGCAAACGCAGATGTTCCCTGGTGAAACTGCTTGGGGTGACGACAGGGTTTGTCAACCTGTCCTAATTTGTGTGAATGGAAGAACACAGGCAGGGCACCCTAAAGAAGGTTTTAACTCGGGCAGGAACATCTTTATTAGAGATTCTAGTTTTGCCTTGGCTGAATGCCTTTGTTTGAGAAGGAAGATCATGACTGCAGCCTGTTTCACAATGTGTGTGTGTGTGTGTGTGTGTGTGTGTGTAAGAGGTGGAGGGGTAAGACAACACACCTGGCTGTTCTGACAACAGCTCCCTAATTACTTGAACTTCTGCATCCTGACCCAGTTGAGTTCTGTGTCCACAGCTTCCTCTTCAACTACAGGTTTTCTTTATTTGTGTTCTGGACTATTTGCTTTCTCTGTTCTGATCTATCAAACAAAACAATCCATAATGCTTTCTGTATTATAAAAATTCCTCAGTATCTCTGATCGTTGAGATCTCCATTCTCAGATTGAGACTATATATAGATTATTTTCTACTTACTAACATTTAATAGGATTTTGGAAGGAAACTAAATCCATGTTCTATCTTGAACTTGAAGTCAGAATTCTTATGGGTTGATGTGGCTGGAGCACGAGGCAGAGCAGATTGTATGGGACAGTCTTGAGTGGGCCATCACAGTGAGGAAAATATTAGAGAATCAGCCCTTTACTGCTATGATCTGAGAGCCCTTCCGTACGAAGAGTATAGTGACTGGACTATTATGGTTTTCTTATATGTGGTATGCTAAAAATTGATGTGGTAAGATGACAAGTCAGGGGCCTCATGGACTGAGACTTATGGAGGGTCCATAGGACGGTGAGATAATAGTTAAGTTTGGGGATGTAGACGTCAGTAACAGTGATTCAATGATATCAATATCAGCATGAAATGAATATTTCCCTCAAAATATAAAGACATCTCAAATGAGAAAACATGTTCTAAAGAATCTTGGGTGTGTAATTTAAAAAGATTATGTTTTACAGTCTTCTATTCATTTTTCCTAAAAAGGGGGAATTTTGAGGAGGGCTAGCCTACGGGTTAAAAGTGAAGAGTCCAGAGGCAGATTTAGAGGATTTAAAATCTATTTGTTCAATACAACAGCTTGTTAAATCAGCAGTAGCTGCAGGCCTGGAAGACTGGGAGCCAGAAGTGGTACTCAGGGATTTCAGCTCAGTTAAATGAATGTGTACTGATTATCGTTATGTGGCAGTCCCTGTGCTGGTCCCTAAGACCAGAAAACAGGAAATGTGTTTTCCAGTGTACAAGGAGCTTACAGCTGGATAGGGAGATGGCAGCATAAAGGAATGATTACTCTTGTCTAACTTTTCTAGGTTAAAATCAAGAATAAAGATGTGATATCAAAAATCACATCTTATAAGCTCACCATAGAATATGAACTATCTTACATGTATATTAAACTGTGTTTTCAAATCACACGTCAGATGCTATGTAGCTCAGTAAAGTGCCAGCACATCATAGGAATCTAAATGGAACTGGATGGAAATGTAGGAAACTATTAACAAAATTAGTAGCAAATTTGATAATAACATACAGTGAAAATATCCTGAACACTAAAAGAGAGGAAGGAATTTAGAGAATTCCTAGTCTATCCCCCTCACCTTACAAATAAAGAGACTGTGACCTGGAGACTTATCTGGGAAAGACCTAGAATTTAAGGCCAAATGCAAACTTTCAGAAGTTCTTTTCGACTGTAGTTAGAGGATAAAAATCTCAGATAAGGCTCCCACAGCACAAAAAGGCACAGAAATCAATTTTATTGTGTCACAGCATCCACCAAAATAGGCAGCTGTGCCTTCTTTTGTTTTAACCAATTATCCCTTCATTCAAAAATATGAAGAGAGACATCTATTCCAGACCCTGTACTAAATGCTGGAGATAAAGCCCTGCCCTCATGGAGTTAATGGTCTAGTAGGGAACACAGGTAAAAACAACATAATATTATTGTTAATATATAACAATTATATTATTGCAATGATATGTAACATATGTGTAAATACATATACAATATATATAACAATTATATAATCAATATAATCACCAGGTAACTAGGAAAAAATGATCACTCTATAATGTAAGCACAGTAATAAAAGCATGGAAAAGGCACAGCGGAAGTGCAAAAGAGAGGGTAATTGTGTAGCCAGGGAAGGTTGTAAAGAAGAGATTCCCCTGATCATGGTGCTGAAGAATGAGTAGGATCCTTCTGGTGGGACCCAGCAGGCAGCTAATCCAGGTGAACGTGCCCACGTGCATGATGAGCTTCAGGGGTCAGACTCTGCCACATCCTGGGCTACATATGTTGTTCTACTCTTCTGAGAGCCTTGCTGTTGGCTTGTGCACCTGAAACACTTTCTCAGCTACACCTTCTGTTTTCTTACTGGCTCCGAGGTCATCCTCTCACCCATAGCACATCCTGTGGCGATGATGGAGGGACTGGATTTACTCACCTGCATCATTGCTATTTTTATTTATTTACATTTTTTCTGTTCACCAGGAATGGATGGTGGTGGAAATAAAGTCAATTAAACCCTGCTAAGAATATGCAGTAGAGAAGTGACCATACTATTTTGTGATTAAAAAGGAGAGGAGAGAGAGAGAAGTCAAGATGGTGGCGTAGGCAGACTCTGAACTCACCTCCTCCCGTGGACACAGCCAATTTACAACTACTTGTGGAAAAATTACCCCTGAGACAACACTGAAACCTGGATAAGAGGAACTCCTGCAACAAACGACAATCCTAATTGAGGTGGAAGAGGCAGAAACTCCCTTCTGGAGAGGAAAAACACCACCTTCACAAGCTGCAGTGCCTCACGGCCGCCTGGCAGCAGCCCACAGGTTCCCGGCATCCCTGGAGGAGCGGGGCCCTGAGCCGGGGAGCGCCCCTGCTGTGGGCATTTTGTGGACCCAGCACAATTGAGACGAGTGGCATAATATCTGACTTTGCCTGCTACTAAAACATTAGGGATCACCCCCAGAAAAGGTGGTTCACAAAGAAATTAAAACCAGCTCTTAAAGAGCCCATGCGCAAACTAACTCGTTTCAGAAAGCAACCTAAAATCACCAGAAAGAAAGGTGCACGGTGCATTGGTGAAAAGAGACTCACCTGATAGGCCGTGAATGCATCTCGGTGAGAGGTGAGACCTCTCCAGGGCCTGGGACATTGGCAGCGGCCATTGATGTGGCCTGGAGTGGGCGTGCTGACACAGACGCCATTGGAGTTCTCCCTGGGGCCTGCTAGCCCAGGTCTGTCCCACCCACTAGAGCACTGATTTACTCCAGTTTAGCCAGGGCAGGCAGCCCACCCTAGAGACTGGCCCCACCCAACAACAAACCCTCAGGCAACTTGTGTTCCTGCATAGATTGCTGACTGGATTCTCTGCAGCCTGGCAACTGAGCCCACTTCAGTGGGGCAGGGCATTCACAAGGAGCGGGTGGAGAGCATGGGGCTCCTGCCGTGGAGAGACTGGGTCCACTTCAAGTGGTCAGGGCACGCACACGGGGCAGGACTGTGTTGACTGTGTGTGTGAACCTGTGGGTGGCAGGGCTTGTCAGTTGCAGAAGACTTGTGCATCTCAAAGACCCACATAGGGGATTTGCCCCACCTTCCAAAGCCTGAAACAATTGGGTGCTCCTGTGCCTGATGCCAGCCCCACCAAGCTGCAATCCTCAGAGAGCTGACAAGAGACCTAAAGGCTAGAGGCTTATAGCAATTGTAAGCCCCTGAGCCTAACAACCTGCCACGCTGGGGGCCTACTCACTTAAAAGAAATACTGCAACACAAATGTGGTATTGGAAGTTGCAGCCAACTGTGCTGGGGCTCCCCACACCTGATAAAGAGATTGAAGAGACCACAACAACTGCAAGCAGCTGAGCATTACAACAGCTGGCCAGGAGCATAACTCGGCCTCCCTAGGTGCCTACAGGGAGAACAAACAGGCCATAACAGAAGGACACACGTAGCCCACATAGGGGTCACCCCTGGAACATTGAGAACTGAGGGAAGCATGCTGCAGGCCTCCTAAGGCATCACTTATATAACATCACCTATCCAAGAGCAGGAGACGTAGCTGACCTACCTAATACATAGACACAAGCACAGGGAAAGAGGCAAAATGAGGAGGCAAAAGAATACATTCCAAGTAAGGGAACAGGACAAAACCCAAAAAAAGGAACTAAGTGAAACAGAAATGTGCAACCTACCCGACAGAGAGTTCAAACAAAGAGTGTTAAGGATGCTCACTGATCTGGGGAGAAGAATAGATGAACTCAGTGAGAATGTCAACAAAGAAATGGAAGATATATAAAAGAACCAATCAGAAATGAAGAATACAATACTGGAAATGAAAAATTCACTAGAGGGACTCAAAAGCAGAGTAGAAGATACAGAAGAATGGATCTATGAGCTGGATGAAAGACTAGAAGAAATTACCCAAACTGAACAGGCAAAAGAGAAAAGAATTAAAAAGAGTGAGGACAATCCAAGGGACCTCTGGGACAACATCAAGCGCACTAACATCCATGTTATAGGTGTCCCGGAAGGAGAAGAGCAAGACTAAGGGGCAGAGAATGTGTTTCAAGAAATAATAGATGAAAACTTCCCTAACCTAAGGAAGGAAACAGAAATCCACATACAGGAAGCACAGAGAGCCCCAAACAAGATAAACCCAAAGAGGCCCACACCAAGACACATCATAATCAAAATGTACAGAATTAAAGATAAAGAGAGAATCCTAAAAGCCACAAGAGGAAGACAAGTTACATACAAAGGAAATCCCATAAGGTTATCAGCTGACTTCTCAGCAGAAACCTTAGAGGCTAGAAAAGAGTGGCACGATATATTTAAAGTGCTAAAAGGTAAAAACTTACAGCCAAGAATACCCAGCAAGGTTATCATTTAAAATGGAAGGAGCGATGAAAAATTTCCCAGACACGCAAAAATTAAAGGAGATTGTCACCAAGAAACCAATGCTACAAGAAATGTTAAAAGGACTGATTTAAGGGGACAAGAAAGATGACAAATAGGAAAAATTATCTATTTCCTTGAAAAGAGGGTAATGGATACAAATGCACAAAAAAGAGGTTAGATATGATACCAAAAACATAAAATGAGGGAGGAGGGGAGTTAAAGAGAAGAGCTTTCAGAGAGAGGTCAAACTTAAGAGACCATAAATTCTGTATAGAAGAAGAAAGGAACAGAGAAGGACTATTAACACTGAGAAAAAAAAAAAAGATAAAAAATGGCAGTAAGTACATTACTTATCAATAGCTACTTTAAACATCAGTGGACTAAATGCTCCAATTAAAAGGTATAGGGTTGCTGATTGGATAAAACAACAAGACCCATATATACGCTGCATACAAGAGACACACTTCAGACCTAAAGACCCTCACAAACTGAAAGTGAAGGGATGGAAAAGATACTCCACACAAATGGCAATGAAAAGAAAGCCGGGGTAGCAGTCCTCATGTCAGACAAAGTACACTTTAAAACAAAAACTGTAAGAAGAGACAAAGAAGGGCATTACATAATGATCAAGGGAACAATCCAAAAAGAGGATATAAGACTTGTAAATATCTACGCACCCAATGTAGGTGCACCTAAATATATAAAGCCATTATTAACAGAGGTAAAAACAGAAATAGACAGTAACACAATAATAGTAGGGGACTTTAACACTCCACTTACACCAACAGATAAATCATCTAAACAGAATATCAATGAGGAAACATTGGCCTTAAATGACACACTAGAACAGATGGACCTAGTACACGTATACAGAGCATTCCATCCAAAAACCAAAGAATACACCTTCTTTTCAAAAGCCCATGGAACATTCTCCAGGATTGACCATATATTAGGCCACAAAATAAGTCTCCATGAATTTAAGAAGATTGAAATAATTCCAAGCATCTTTTCTGACCACAACGGTATGAACCCAGAAATCAACTATAGGAAGAAAATCAGAAAAGCCACAAATACGTGGAGATTAAACAAAATGCTACTGAATAACGACTGGGTCAACGAAGAAATCAAAGAAGAAATCAAAAAATACCTGGAGACAAATGAAAATGAAAATACGACATGCCAGAATTTATGAGACAGAGCAAAAGTGGTTCTAAGAGGGAAGTTTATAGCAATACAGGCCTATCTCAACAAACAAGAAAAATCTCAAATAAACAATCTAACAATGCACCTAAGGGAACTGGAAAAAGAAGAACAAACAAAGCCCCAAATCAGTAGAAGAAGGGAAATAATAAAACTCAGAGCACAAATAAATGAAATAGAGACCAAAAAAACAATACAAAAAATTAATAAAACCAAGAGCTAGTTCTTCGAAAAGATCAACAAAATTGACAAACCTTTAGCTAGATTCACCAAGAAAAAAAAAGAGAAGGCACAAATAAGTAAAATCAGAAATGAAAGAGGAGAAATTACAACAGACACCTCAGAAATACAAAAGATTATAAGAGAATGCTATGAAAAGCTATATGCCCACAAATTCGACAATCTGGAAGAAATGGATAAATTCTTAGAATCATACAGCCTTCCAAAACTGGATCAAGAAGAAGTAGAGAATTTGAATAGATCAATCACCAGTAAGGAGATCAAAACAGTAATCAAAAACCTCCCCAAAAATAAAAGTCCAGGACCAGGTGGCTTCCCTGGTGAATTCTACCAAACATTCAAAGAAGACTTAACACCTATCCTTCTCAAACTCTTCCAAAAAACTGAGGAGGGGTGAAGCTTCCTAACTCATTCTACAAAGCCGACATTACCCTGATACCAAAACCAGACAAGGACAACACAAAAAAAGAAAATTACAGGCCAATATCACTGATGAACAGCGATGCAAAAATCCTCAACAAAATACTAGCAAATTGCATACAACAATACATTAAAAAGATTATGCACCATGATCAAGTGGGATTTATTCCAGGTATGCAGGGATGGTTCAACATTCGCAAATCAATCAACGTAATACACCACATTAATAAAATGAAGAATAAAAATCACATGATCATCTCAATAGATGCAGAGAAATCATTTGACAAGGCATAGCATCCATTTATGATAAAAACTCTGAATAAAATGGGTATAGAAGGAAAGTACCTCAACATAATAAAGGCCATATATGACAAACCCACAGCTAATATCATCCTCAATGGTGAAAAACTGAAAGCTATCCCTCTAAGAACAGGAACCAGACAAGGATGCTCACTCTCACAGCTCCTATTTAACATAGCACTGGAAGTCCTAGCCAGAACAATCAGGCAAGAAAAAGAAATAAAAGGGATCCACATTGGAAAGGAAGAAGTGAAACTGTCACTATTTGCAGATGACATGATTTTATATATAGAAAACCCTAAAGAATCCACCAGAAAACTTGTAGAAGTAATAAACGAATATGGTAAAGTTGCAGGATACAAAATCAACACACAAAACTCAGTACCAGTTCTATACACTAACAACGAAGTAGCAGAAAGAGGAATTGAGAATACCATCCCATTTAGAATTGCAACAAAAAGAATAAAATACCTAGGAATAAACTTAACCAAAGAGGTGAAAGATCTATACACCGAAAACTATAAAACATTTCTGAAAGAAATTGAAGAAGACACAAAGAAATGGAAAGATATTCCGTGCTCTTGGATTGGAAGAATTAACATAGTTAAGATGTCCATACTTCCTAAAGCCATCTATAGATTCAATGCAGTCCCTATCAAAGTTCCAACAACATTTTTCACAGAAATAGAACAAAGAATCCTAAAATTTACATGGAACAACAAAAGACCCTGAATAGCTAAAGGAATCCTGAGAAAAAAGAACAAAGCTGGAGGTATCACATTCCGTGATTTCAAAATATACTACAAAGCTATAGTAACCAAAACAGCATGGTACTGGCACAAAAACAGACACACAGATCAATGGAATAGAATCGAAAGCCCAGAAATAAACCCACACATCTATGGACAGTTAATCTTTGACATAGGAGCCAAGAACATACAATGGAGAAAAGAAAGTCTCTTCAACAAATGGTGTTGGGAAAACTGGATAGCCACATGCAAAAAAATGAAAGTAGACCCTTACCTTACACCATACACAAAAATTAACTCCAAATGGATTAAAGACTTGAATGTAAGACCTGAAACTGTGAAACTTCTAGAAGAAAACATAGGCAGTACGCTCTTCGACATTGGTTTCAGCAACATATTTTCAAGCACCATGTCTGACTGAGCAAGAGAAACAATAGAAAAAATAAACAAACGGGACTACATCAAACTAAAAAGATTCTGCACAGCAAAGGAAACCATCAAGAAAATGAAAAGACAACCTAACAATTGGGAGAAGATATTTGCAAACCATACATCTGATAAGGGGTTAATCTCCAAAATATATAAAGAACTCATGCATCTCACCAACAAAAATCTAACAGCCCAATTAAACAATGGGCAAAAGACCTGAACAGATATTTCTCCAAAGAAGATATACAGATGGCCAAGAGGCACATGAAAAGATGTTCAAAATCATTAACTATCAGGGAAATGCAAATCAAAACTACAATGAGATATCACCTCATGCCCGTCAGAATGGCTATAATTAACAAGACAGGAAACAACAAGTGTTGGAGAGGATGTGGAGAGAAGGGAACTCTCATACACTGCTGGTGGGAGTGCAAACTGGTGCAGCCACTATGGAAAACAGTATGGAGATTCCTCGAAAAATCAAGGATAGAACTACCATATGATCCAGCTATTCCACTGCTGGGTATTTATCCAAAGAACTTGAAAACACCAATGCGTAAAGATACATGCACCCCTGTGTTCATTGCAGCGTTATTCACAATAGCCAAGACTTGGAAGCAACCTAAGTGCCCATCAGGGGACGAATGGATAAAGAAGATGTGGTATATATACACAATGGAATATCAGCCATAAGAAACGATGAAATCCAGCCATTTGTGACAACATGGATGGACATTGAGGGTATTATGCAAAGTGAAATAAGTCAGAAGGAGAAGGTCAAATACCATATGATTTCCTTCATTAAGTAGTAGATAATAACAACAATAAACAAATACGTAGAGACAGAGATTGGATTGGTGGTTACCAGAGGGGAAGGGGGGAGAGAGGTGGGTAAAAGGGATAATTGGGCACATGTGTGTGGTGATGGGTTGTAATTAGTATTTTGGTGGTGAACATGATGTAATCTATGCAGAAATAGAAGTATAATGATGTACACCTGAAATGTATACAATGTTATAAACCAATGTTACTGCAATAAACAAAAAATTAAAAAAAAAAATAAAAAGGAGAGAGGAAATAAAAGGTGCCCAGCCTTTGGGAATAGCTTAAAAATACACTTTCTAACTCAAACATCTCCACACTCGCTTTTTCAGGAGAGAAATTGCAATGGAAGACATGATCTCAGTTACAAGCTCATTCGAAACTATGAAAATTTCCTGTTGCAATAATCTCTCAAAACTGGAGAGTGCTTATTTCCGATGACAGAGAGAGAAGGGAGTGTTTCATTTTAAAATGAGTATTGATTCTTTTTCTTAATAGAACAAAACATGCACATTGTGGACAATACAGAAATTATAAAGAAGAAAGGAAAAATACCTAGTAATGCCATCTCCCCAGGTTAGTTACATAGATAAAAATTGTGGAATATTTCCTTAAAATCTTTCTCCTAATTATATGACATTATATTTGGAAGATAAAATGGTTTAAACCACTTGACATATTGCAGTATTTTAATAGAATCCAGTTCTAATATTCAAAAACATTCTTATACTTTCTATTTCACACGAAGATTATCTGCCATTCTTTGGATTTGCTGAGCAATAACCAGAAGCTACTTTCTCTCACTTTCCACGCACTTCTGTCCCTATTTTTCAAGCTCTTTTTCTCCCTCTTTCTCTTCCTCCTGAGCCTATATCATCATATTATTCTGCATTTTTCAGGCTTCTGTCTTTAGCTTCCATGTTACATCAGTTGAGTTGAAACTCTCTCCTAGTAGAGGTTTTTCCATAAAACAATATTAAGAATAATGTAAATAATTGATATTTGAACTGGACCCAGCTGGTCTCTCCTCAGAATATTAGAACAATTAATGAGAACAAGGACATACAGAGCTTTTAGATCTCCATATTCCACAGAGATCTGTATAGTATCAATTATTTAAATCTGGGATAACCTCACACTTTCAGTTCAAAGGATAGGTGAATATTCAGATCCACCTCAGTGGGATAATATCTTATGAAGAAATCAAAGTAGAAATGGGAAAATAGCAAGGACTTGGAAATACAAATGTACAGAAAATAGGAGAATTCCAGGAAAGTTGCAAATGCTTCAAATAAAAAGTCCTCATTAAATTACTGAGTAAAACATCATTCATGCTACTGTGATTAGGGTAATCTTAAGTGTAGCACAGCTCAGAGAACTTATCTCTAACAGAATCGTAATGGCAGGGTTGTTGTTAACTGGAAATTGTCATATTCTTTATTTCTGAGTTTGGCAAGTCAGACTCTGGTCTATGCTTAAGAACAGTGCTGAACAAATAAATAGTGAATAAATGAATGAATACTGGATTGGTCTTGGAAGTGTCTGATCAATTCTAAGATTTAGTCTGTAAGCAGCAGAGTTATATTGGGCAGAGAAGTTCACTACAGGTGTCAGTAGTAAGATGACCCTGATTGTCATTTAAAAACAAGAAACAAACACATAGAAACACAGATTGGATTGGTGGTTACCAGAGGGGAAGGGGGGAGGCGGGAGGGCGAAAGGGATAATTCGGCACATGTGTGTGGTGATGGGTTGTGATTGGTATTTGGGTGGTGAACATGATGTAATCTATGCAGAAATAGAAGTATAATGATGTACACCTGAAATTTATACAATGTTATAAACCAATGTTACCGCAATAAATAAAAATAAAATAAAAAGCATAGGAACAAAAGTCTGGGGCAGTACTAAATGATGAAATAAGATTGGTGGATAGGATGCTGGGAGCAGGAGTAGAGCCAACCTTGGGGAAAAATGAGACCGTAGGCTCCGAGATGTCGAGGACCACATCACATGGTCACACTGCTGTACTTCTAGCCAAGCACAATGCTGGGCACAGAGTAGCTGTTCGGTAAATAAGATTTGTTAAATGGGTGAATAATGAACTCTGACCCAGACGGGTGGGCAGGCACACACATAAGAGTGAATGAGTGTGTGGCTGTTTGCTCAGAAATATCAGTCACAAGGCAGCAAAGAACAATTTTATATACCTAAAGAATAATTGTTGTTCCACCTGTTTTCATAGATTTAGTCACATATACAACAGATTTCACCCTGGGCTATCTCAAATGGCCCACATATCATCTCACAGAAGCTGACAGGATTGATTCGCATCACTTGGGGAATATTGATAGATTTCACCCAAAGGCAGAAATAGTGCACGGTCTATTTTTTAAGACAATTTCACCTTGTAAAAGTTCAAGATTTAAGAAGCAAATGGCGCAAGATGTATTTGGGGTTTTTTTCTTTTCATTTTCTCTTACCTCTATAGCATTGAGCAATAAGCTCAAGGGATAATACAAATTGGTATTACCTTCATTTTATTAATTGGTCTTTACAAAAACCTATGTGGTTGGTATTACATCCCATTTTTTAGTTGGGAAAATTGGAATTTATTGAGTTAAGTCAATGCTTTATGTGCATGAGGATCAGAAAAATCTTGTTAAAATACAGATTTTGGTCCAGCAGGCCCTTGGTCGGTCCTGGGAGTATGCATTTCTAAGAAGCTCCCTGGTGATGCTTTGCATCTGGTCCACCTACTTCCCTTTAAGTAATAAATAATTAAGAGACACACTCAAGGTCACAAATCTAAAAACAGTAGGACCAAGATTCAAACTAAGCTCTTCTTACTGTAAATCTGAGACCAGGAAACACGGAGTTAGTACTTTATTTTCCCTAAAGATAAGAGAATAAAGATTAGTGAGAATCTATCACCTTCTTGACAATGTCTCGAACCCTTTGGATAGGAGAGAGAACCCTAATTACTCTGATAAGGATCGAGAGACTGTAATAGGAAACCTACTCTTCTCCCCTTGAGATAGTTTCCAATAAAACTCCTCCTGGGTTTCACTTTCTGTTATCAATGAACCTTGTCTTGCCCAAGTTGGCAATGATCTCCTTGATTTTAACAACACTAGACGTTTTTTAAGTTTGACAGCTCAGGAGTATATAACACTGAGGGTCATTCCTTTCTCTCCTCCTTGATGTCCATCTTAGTGCTCCACTTGTGTTTTGCTCTCTGGCTGCTGCTTCCTAGTCTCCTGTGGGGGCTCCCTCTCTTCTGCTCCTTCTTCATGTATGCGTTTCCTGAATATTGGTTCTTGGACCCAGCACTATTTCACTTTGCTCTCTTTCCCAACGGGATCAATGTTTAATGCTCTTAGGGAATTCAACTTTCAGCTATAAGTTATATCCCCCAGGTTATACATTTAGCTTAGATCTCTATACTCCAGATGTCATATACAAGTACTTATTAAATATCTCCACATTTGTAACTCACAGACACCTCAAATTCAAATATTAAACTGAATTTACTCATCATTTTTCCCTTAATTTTTTCTAGTGGATCACATCTTTGGTAAACCCATCTACCTGGTTGCCCAAATCAAAAACCCAAGTCATCCTCTTCACTGCTCTCTTTTTCTTCCTATATTTAATCCAATCTTATATATTGACCCTCCTAAATGGCTCTCAAAACAACTCTCATCTCTCTGCCCTCGCTGCCTCCGCCTTATTTTGGATTCCTGATATCTCTCTCCTTGATCACTGACAAACCCTCCTAAGCTCCTGCCTTATTTCCTCCTAATCAATTTTCCACACTACTACAAGAATAACCATTCTAAAATACAAATATGGTCATGTCACTGTCTTGCTTAAATGGCTCTCCTTTCTTTTCAGTATAGTTTGTAAATTCCCTAAGTAACATAAGAGATCCAATATGTCCCTTTCTACCTTTCCTGCATCATCGTCTATCATTGCGCTTCTCCTTGTGAATAAAGCTATTAGCATCCTGGCCAACTTTTAGTTTCCCCTATGGCATGCTTTGTCATAGATCTATGCCTTTCCACTCTCCATCTTTTCAGAGCTCCCAGAACACCCAACAGCCATTTGCTAAGCCAACTTCAACATTTTCTCTAAGATATCACCTCTCCAAGGAAACTTTCCATAATTCTTTCAGGCAGAGTATCTACCTCTTCTACATACTAGCATAGCACCTGTGTTTATATCTTAGTACTAGCAAGACCATATTTATTTATCTGAGTTCTTTTACATTATGAGGAGTTGGAGGACAGTGTTGTGTCTTGACTTCTGAATAACCAGCACCACAGACAGTGCCTGGCTATGCCTGGAAGCTCAACTAACTTTTGCTGATGTTATGGAAGGGCTACTTTCTTGGTGAATTGGTCAAGGGTTTCCTTTCAGTGTCCCTGCCAATTTACAGGAGCCATACATCATAAATCCATAGAGTATGGGTTTAATTTCTATAAGCAGTACATAACCAAACATATCATGTTAAGAACATTCAATAGTTAAGAACACTCCTATAAAATATTATTTTATCATTTACCAAGAGGTCTAATTATCATGCTGACAAGGAGATTAGACTGGTCACTTGTCCTCCTTGCTTACCCAGTAGTACACTCTCTGTAAAGTGAGTGAATGGATCTCAGACCAGCTGCTTTAACTCCTTTCTCCCCAACTTTATATCAAGATGGGGTGATTCTCTACACATGATAGAAAGACAAAATTAAATGCTTTAAATGGGAGACATAAATGGAGGTAGCATCCTGTGAATTGGGGCTTCTTATTTTCCAGAATCATTTTGGTTAATGCATTTTGACTTTCATAACACAAGAAAAATAGTTCAAATTATAAAATCAACACCTGTTCATTTAAAAATATTAAAACAGTGAGGAGTGACGTCAGCATCATGGCGGAGTGAGCTTTCCCGTGAATTCTTCCCCCACAAGATACAACAAAAGCAACAGCCACAGACCAACAACGGAATCCCAGACAGTGAAAACCTAGAGCAGAGGGATCCACACTGCTGCACATCTGAGGGCCTAACGTGCTGGACCCCCGGAGGAAGTGGGGAGAGGTAAGGAGAACTCCGCTCCCTCCCCATCAGATCAGAGATCCCGGTCCGAGCGGCTCCCAGAGAGCGGGGAGGGGCGGCCCTCTGTGGGAAAACTGTAGCTCTTCAGACTCTCTCAGCCAATGGGAAACTCCTGCACAGAGGACTCAGAGGAGCCACAGGGCTACCATCAACATCTGAGCACCCCAGAGAGCGGATAAAGAGGGGAAAACGAGAAGCCTCCCGCGTCAGGGACCCAGAGGGCAAAAGAGAGAGCTCCCCCCTCCCCGCAACCCGGAGTCTGCAGCTCGACCAGATCTAGCGGTCCGAGGCAGACCTGAACAAACTGGACTGGACCCGTGGATCGCAGCAGGAAAAAAAAAAAAAAAACAAAACTGCGGATCGCAGCAGAAAAACTGGGGCAGAGCGCAGGGGGCTTAGACTACACAGCCCTTTACCACCAGACAGTGGCGGCAGGTGGAAATTGCAACCAGAGACTTCCAGGATGAGGAAAAACAAAACCAACACAGGAAACACAATGCAAAAATATATGAAATCACCAGACCAGAAACAAAATGACAAGCACCCAGAAATCAACCCCGAAGACACAGAAATCCATAAACTAAATGACAGAGATTTCAAAATAGCTATCATAAAAACACTCAATGAAAGACGAGACAACACAGACAAACAATTCAATGAGATTAGGAGTTTCTTCACAAAAGAGATTGAAATCATACAGAAAAACCAATCAGTGCTGATGGAGATGAAGAACACAATGGAGGAGATAAAGGAGAATCTGGAATCTTTAAAGAACAGAGCTGACAATATGGAGGAAAGAATTAGTACTTTAGAGGATAGGAATACAGATATACTCCAGATGGAAGAAGAGAGAGAACTAAGACTAAAAAGAAATGAAGAAAGACTCCGAGAAATATCTGACTCTATTAGAAAATGTAACATAAGAATTATAGGTATTCCTGAGGGAGAGGAGAGGGAAAGAGGAACAGAGAGCCTATTCAAGGAAATAATAGCTGAAAATTTCCCAAATCTGGGGAAGGAGCAGGAAATACCAGTAAGCGAAGCCAACAGGACACCTATATATATTAACAGACAAAGGCCTTCACCACGACACCTAGTGGTAAGGCTAGCCAGGGTCAACGACAAAGAAACAATATTAAGGGCAGCTAGACAAAAACAAAAAATAACATACAAAGGAACTCCCATCAGGCTCTCAGCGGATTTCTCAACAGAAACTTTTCAGGCTAGAAGAGACTGGAATGATATATTCAAAATACTAAAAGACAAAAACTTTCAGCCAAGAATACTCTATCCAGCAAAAATATCCTTCAAATATGATGGAGAAATAGTAACTCTCCCAGATAAACAAAAGCTAAGGGAGTTCATGGCCATGAGACCCCCACTACAAGAAATACTCAAGAAGGCCCTCAGGCCTGAAAAAAGAAGAGAAAGGGAACACAAAGCTTGGAGGAAGGAGAAAAGTAGGTAGACAAAATCAGAGAAATAGTAGATCTTTACCGGAATAGGTTAGCAACCACTTAAATACTAAACTCAAAGATCAAAGGAAGAAATTCACCAAAAATAAATTTAACCTCATCACTGTAAACACACAGCCACAACACAAGATAGAATAAGGTATAACAAGAGCAACTTAGAAGGGGAAGAGGAAAGTGACTGAATTGACTTAGTATAAGGAAATAGGAGGCTATCAGATAATGGACTATCTCATACACAAGATTTTTTGCCTATCCTCAAGGTAACCACTAAACAAATAATCAAAGCAAAACCACATATGATAAACAAAGAGAAAACTAGAAGAATCATAAGGCAGAACAACCAAACTGAATTGGCAGTCCAAAACAAATGGGACAAGAAACAAAGGAAATGCAAAAGAAGCAGAAAATAAGTGACAAAACAGCAACATTTAGCCCTCATATTTCAATAATTACCCTAAATGTAAATGGATTGAACTCTCCAATCAAAAGATACAGAGTGGCAGGATGGATTAAAAAGCAAGACCCAACAATATGCTGCCTTCAGGAAACACATCTTAGCACTAAAGACAAGCACAGGCTCAGAGTGAAAGGATGGAAGACAATACTCCAAGCTAATGGCAAACAAAAGAAAGCAGGTGTTGCCATATTCATATCAGACAAAGTAGACTTCAAGATAAAACAGGTTAAGAAAGACAAAGAAGGGAAATATATAATGATAAAAGGGACACTCCATCAAGAAGACGTATCACTTATAAATATATATGCACCCAACATAGGAGCACCAACGTACATAAAACAACTATTAACAAACCTAAAAGGAGAAATCAACAACAACACAATAATAGTAGGGGATCTTAACACCCCACTTACAGCAATGGATAGATCATCCAGACAAAAAGTTAATAAAGAAATATTAGACTTAAATGAAAAACTGGACGAGATGGACCTAGTAGACATATACAGAGCACTCCACCCAAAAACAGCTGACTATACATTCTTCTCAAGCGCGCATGGAACATTCTCTAGGATAGACCATATGTTGGGAAACAAAGCAAGCCTCAATAAATTTAAGAAGATTGAAATCATAACAAGCATCTTTTCAGACCATAAGGCTATGAAACTGGAAATGAACCAGGAAAAAAAAACTGGGAAAGTGACAAAAATGTGGAGATTAAACAACATGCTACTGAACAACCAATGGATCAATGATGAAATTAAAGGAGAAATCAAAAACTATCTGGAAACAAACGAAAATGATAACATGCCATATCAAACCATATGGGATGCAGCAAAAGCGGTCCTGAGAGGGAAACTCATAGCGATACAAGCCCACCTTAACAAACAAGAAAAAGCCCTAATAGGCAACCTTAAATTACACCTAACAGAACTAGAAAAAGAAGAACAAACAAAGCCCAAAGCCAGCAGAAGAAGAGAAATAATAAAAATCAGAGCAGAAATAAATGATATTGAGACCAAAAAAACAGTAGAAAGGATTAATGAAACAAAGAGTTGGTTCTTCGAGAAGATAAACAAAATAGACAAACCCTTAGCCAGGCTTACTAAGAAAAAAAGAGAAAAGGCTCAAGTAAATAAAATTAGAAATGAAAGAGGAGAAATTACAATGGATATCATGGAAATACAGAGGATTATAAGAGAATACTATGAGAAATTATATGCCAACAAACTGGACAATCTAGAAGAAATGGATAAATTCTTAGACTTACACAACCTCCCAAAATTGAACCAAGAAGAAATGGAGAATCTGAATAGACCAATAACAAGTAAAGAGATTGAAATAGTAATCAAAAACCTCCCAAAAAATAAAAGTCCAGGACCAGATGGCTTCTCCAGTGAATTTTACCAAACATTCAAAGAAGATTTAATACCCATCCTCCTCAAACTATTCCAAAAAATAGAGGAAGATGGAACACTTCCTGAATCATTCTATGAGGCCAACATCACCCTGATACCAAAACCAGACAAAGACAATACAAAGAAAGAAAATTACAGGCCAATATCGCTGATGAATATTGATGCAAAAATCCTCAACAAAATATTGGCAAACTGAATACAACAATATATTAAAAAGATCATACACCATGATCAAGTGGGATTTATACCAGAGACGCAGGGATGGTTCAACATCCGCAAATCAATCAACGTGATACATCACATCAACAAAACAAAGAATAAAAACCACATGATCGTCTCAATAGACGCAGAGAAGGCATTTGACAAGATACAACATCCATTTATGATAAAAACTCTCAATAAAATGGGAATAGAAGGAAAGTACCTCAACATAATAAAGGCCATATATGACAAACCCACAGCTAACATCATACTCAACGGGGAAAGACTGAAAGCCATTCCTCTGAGAACAGGAACGAGGCAGAGCTGCCCACTCTCACCACTCCTGTTCAACATAGTACTGGAGGTTTTGGCCAGAGCAATTAGGCAAGAAAAAGGAATAAAAGGAATCCAAATAGGTAACGAAGAAGTGAAACTCTCACTATTTGCAGATGACATGATTGTATATATAGAAAACCCTAAAGAATCTGTTGGAAAACTGTTAGAAACAATCAACAACTACAGCAAAGTTGCAGGGTACAAAATCAATCTACAAAAATCAGTTGCATTTCGGGGCCGGCCTGTTGGCGCAAACGGTTAAGTGCGCGCGCTCCGCTGCGGTGGCCCGGGGTTCGCTGGTTCGGATCCCGGGCGCGCACCGATGCACTGCTTGGCAGGCCATGCTGTGGTGGCGTCCCATATAAAGTGGAGGAAGATGGGCACAGATGTTAGCCCAGAGCCGTCTTCCTCAGCAAAAAAAAAAAAAAAAGAGGAGGATTGGCGGATGTTGGCACAGGGCTGATCTCCTCACAAAAAAAAAAAAAATCAGTTGCATTTCTATATGCTAAGAATGAACTAACAGAAAGAGAGCTCAAAAAGATAATACCATTTACAATTGCATCAAAAAGAATAAAATACCTAGGAATAAATCTTACCAAGGAGGTGAAGGACCTATACAATGAGAACTACAAGACATTATTGAGGGAAATCCACGATGACATAAAGAAATGGAAAGATATCCCATGCACGTGGATTGGAAGAATAAACATAGTTAAAATGTCTATATTACCTAAAGCAATCTACAGATTCAATGCAATCCCAATCAGAATCCCAATGACATTCTTCACAGAAATAGAAAAAAGAATACTAAAATTTATATGGGGCAACAAAAGACCCCGAATAACTAAAGAAATCCTAAAGAAAAAGAACAAAGCAGGAGGCATCACAATTCCTGACTTCAAAACATACTACAAAGCAATAGTAATCAAAACAGCATGGTACTGGTACAAAAACAGACACACAGATCAATGGAACAGAATTGAAAGCCCAGAAATAAAACCACACATATACGGACAGCTAATTTTCAACAAAGGTGCTAAGAACATGCAATGGAGAAAGGAAAGTCTCTTCAATAAATGGTGTTGGGAAAACTGGACAGCCACATGCAAAAGAATGAAAGTGGACCATGTGCTATCGCCATTCACAAAAATTAACTCAAAATGGATCAAAGACCTGAAGGTGAGACCTGAAACTATAAAACTCATAGAAGAAAATATAGGCAACACACTATTTGACATTGGTTTTAAAGGAATCTTTTCGGATGACATGCCTACCCAGACTAGGGAAACTAAAGAAAAAATAAACAAGTGGGACTTTATCAGATTAAAGAGCTTTTATAAGACAAATGAAACCAGAATCAAGATGAACAAACAACCAACCAGCTGGGAGAGAATATTTGCAAAACATACATCTGACAAGGGGTTGATCTCCATAATATATAAAGAACTCACACAATTGAACAACAAAAAAACAAACAACCCAATCAAAAAATGGGCAGAGGAAATGAACAGACACTTCTCCAAGGAAGATATACAGATGGCCAATAGGCACATGAAAAGATGCTCAACATCACTAATCATCAGGGAAATGCAAATCAAAACAACACTAAGATACCACCTCACGCCCGTTAGAATGGCTATAATCACCAAGACAAAAAACAACAAATGTTGGAGAGGATGTGGAGAAACAGGAACCCTCATACACAGCTGGTGGGAATGCAAACTGGTGCAGCCTCTATCGAAAACGGTATGGAGATTCCTCAAAGAATTAAAAATAGAGATGCCCTATGATCCAGCCATCCCACTACTGGGAATCTATCCAACGCACCTGAAATCAACAATCCAAAGAGGCTTATGCACCCCTATGTTCATTGCAGCATTATTCACCATAGCCAAGAAGTGGAAGCAACCTAAGTGTCCCTCGACTGATGATTGGATTAAGAAAATGTGGTATATATATACAATGGAATACTACTCAGCCATAAAAAAAGACAAAATCATCCCATTTGCAACAACATGGATGGGCCTGGAGCGTATTATGTTAAGTGAAATAAGCCAGAAAGAGAAAGACAAACACTGTATGATCTCAGTCATATGTGGAATATAAACCAACACATGGACAGAGAAAACTGGACTGTGGTTACCAGGGCAGTGGGGGTGGGGGGTGGGCACAAGGGGTGAAGGGAGTCGTATATGTGGTGATGGACAAACAAAAATGTACAACCCAAAATTTCACAATGTTAGAAACCATTAAAACATCAATAAAAAAAAAAATTAAAGCAGTATAAAGCATTCAGAGGGGAGATAACACAGATCATATATAATCCCACATTCCTGTGATAAAGTGTTAAAATTTTGATGTATATAATTCAAAAATAAATGGGATCACATAATTTTATTTTATTTTTTTTTGAAATTAACTATATCATTCATCTATTTTATAACGTATATCCAAAACTGTTGTCAAAATCAAAATTATTGTAATGAAAAAATTTTTTGTTTCTATTCCAGAGATTTAAAAATGCAGAGTAAATAGAGGAGGATACTAATCACTGTAATGGTATTTTAAGGGGTTATCAAAACTGGAAATCACCAACCTTATGCTTTGTATATTTTTAGAACAAAATCTTTTAATTACGTGAAGAATCTGTAGAAAATTAAGCTGTGTTGTTCAGTATGCTGGCAATTTGCCACATGTGGCTAATTTAAATTAATTAAGATGAAATGAAATTAATAATTCAGTTCTACAGTTGCACTAGCCACATTTCAGGTGCTGAATAGCCACATGTCGCTAGTGGCTACAGCATTAGACAGCACACACAAAACATTTCCATAATCACAGAAAGCTCTACTGAGAAGTGTTGGTGTAGAGTTCTAATAAGTATGTCACAATTTAAGTTTAACAAACAATTTGTTGAGCCCGAAGTATGTGTCAGATGTTATGTTAGGCATTTTTCACTTTTCCCATATGTTATTTTATTTAATAATCACAAAATTGTTATACGAGCTTTTTAGGTTAAAAAAAAATGGAGACTCATGGAAGTGAATTGATCTGATTGAAAGAGTCAGAAATCAGTTGTAATCTGTCCAACATCTCAACATGAGTAGCTGGTCAGTTGGGGCATTTGGCCTCATGGTACATAGGCTGCTGATTTCTCCTGTCGGAACAGCAAGAAAACTCAGCCCTTTGCATTCCATGTTGGGAATCAGAACTTGGAGACAAGCATATCCATTTACTATGTTCTTCTTTATGGCCACATCTCCTTTCATTGATCTGGACTGCTGGGCTGTGGTCTTCAGCCATTCCCCTGAGGTCTTCAAGTCCAAGCATCTCACATGACTCACAAAACCCATCACAATCTTGTCTGAACCTAACTCTCTTGCATCATCTTTTCCCACTCTCTACTTCCCAGCCGGTGTGCCAGTCTTGTCAAATAATATTTCCCAAAGGAGGTATCATGTTGCCCCTGTCTTCACATATGTTGTTCACTTGCACTGAAAACCTCTTTTCGTCTTTTCAACCCACTGGACTATTGATGGTTTTTATTACTCAGCTCAAGTCCTGCCTCCCATAGGAGGCTTTACCTTAACCACAGAATGTGACTTAGGAGTCCCCCAGCATGTTTTTACAGTGCCTTGTTCTTAGCTCTTCCATAAATCACAATTATCACAGTGTAATCATTGGTTAATTTGTGTGTTTCTCCATTGACTGTAATCTCCTTGAGAGCAAGGCCCGTATCTTAATCAGCCACAATACCAGATATAGGTATAAATATTCAACTCCAGTCAATGGGACAACTTTTTTTCCAGATTTGAGATGTCATATTATCCAAAGATAGGGAAATAGAAGGAGAGATACTCCTCTCTCAGGCAAAATGGACCTCAAAGGATCAGAGAGTCTCCATTTTCTTTTCACATCCCATGTATTCGTCTCCCCAAAAAACAGATGAAGAAAGTCCCTGTCTTTGATGGTCTTGATACTAAAATGATCTCTAGGAATACTTTGGCTGCTTGATTCAGAATTTGGGGAGAAAGAAGGCAAGCCCCATATAGAAGAGCCTGTAGCTACCTAAGAAGATAGAGACAGCACATTTCTTTGCCCTCCTCCAAGGCTGGAAGTGCTTGAGAGGGAGGCCTCTTCCTCTCATCCCCAACTCCCAGCCATGCTGCCTGAATCATTCCAGAAATCCCCCCAACTCCTTCATTAACTCTTCTGTGGGCCAAAGAGAGCTGACTTGCTGTGATACCTGCCATAGTGTGTCACAAGTTGACAGGCAATCACTTCATGGAGGGTACAGCTCTGCTGCAGAGCACACATCAGACTGACACACTGTCTCTCCTGATGGGGAAGAGCAATTCTTCCACATCCTTAGATAGAAAAAACTGGTATAAAATGCCAGGCTCCTATAGCAATACAATGTGAATAGGGACGTTATAAATACGGGAGATTTTATAACTGTCATTCACCCTACCAGCCTTGGGATGTGTGACACGTAGTCATGATAATCACTTGCCCTCATTTCAAGCATATTGATTCATTTATCCATGCATTTATTCATTCATGTATTCAACAAATTTGAGGGGTACTTTCTAAGATCCAGGTACTCACAGGAAGTACAAAGGGGACCTAAGAGTAAACAAAACATGGTCCCTGCCATTAAGGACGTATTCAAGCAGGAGACATGGGCACATAAACATGATTATAATGCATTGAGACAGGGTCTTGCAAGAGAGTCAGACGTGAAGTACTGTCAGGCAGAGCACAACGGAAGCCATTCATGAAGCTTGAGGGAGTCAGGGAAGGTTTCACAGAGGAAACGAAATAGGATCTGATTTTTGAAGGACAATGGAATTCACGTGGGCTGGGTTGGGAAGAAACCTTCCTGGCAGGGGAAATAGCAGGTTCAGGAGAGGGAAGTGTAAAGGGGCGCGGGCTGCAGTGCTCTGTAGCTGGAGTGTGAGATAACCAAGTGAGAGGCACAGAAGACGAGCATCAGACAGGCCAGGGGGGAATATATTGTGCAAGGCCTTTGACTTTCTCATGTGGACAATGGGTAGTCATCACTAGGCAAGGTTGAGCACAGTCAGAGATTTTAAGATGAACGCTCCCCATTTTTATGGAACCAGGAGCAATAATAGGCTTTTTAAACTTCTGTATCTTCCTCTTGTTTATTTTGTATCTTTGTCTGTCTGTGTTTTCCTAATGGTTAAAAACTCTAAAGCACACACCTGAAAGGCTTGATGGTTTACGTTGGTGGCTAGCATGGGAAGAGGGGAGCTTGGGAGACTAAATCTCACTCTGTGAGGTAAAGCAGGTCATGGCAGCATAATGGAAAACAAAGGAAGGAAAGCTGAGAATGTTGGGGTTAGTAGAGTAAGGAAAAGAGGGGGCCCAGAGACACCAAACTGGGACAGAGAAGTGGTCAAGAGGCCTTGGACCCTAATTGCCCAATCTCTCTCCAGGGAGGGCTGCTCTGGTGTCAAGGGACTATTGCAGGGCAAGGGTCTGGAGGACATGCACATATATGAGGAAAGAGCCATGGGGTGAGGCTAGAAAGACATGGAAAACACCACACATGGCAGACTCATCTGTGCAGGAAGAGGTTGATGCTTTCCTAATTGTGTATTTGCTTAGACAAGGTGTGTCCAGTAAAACTTGTGTTTGGGGACAGAGAGACAGACGAAAAAGATATTAGCAATAAGATAGCCACATGAGTCTTCCTTCTATCCCCTAAAGGATATGACCAATTCTAAAAGGCAGGGTCACTGTCTAAGAGTATGATTGATTCTTAGCAGCAAAGGCATTGGGATCAGACAGAACCAAGTTTAAATCCCAGCTCTACTGCCAAGTCTCTGTCTCCTCGTTTACAAAATAGGCATGAAAATACCTTTCAGCATGATTGAGAGAACTAGCTGAAATAATGCATGTAAAATGTTCAGCCCTCTGCCAGGCATTCAAAGAATAGAGCTATTATTTTACGCAGTTTATGTAATTTTTACATAGCACAGGACTGAGCACTCAAGAAACTTAGAAATATTCCTTGGCATGACTTCTCTTGGTTTGTCAGTGCCCTGGAAGTTTCAATTAATCTTCTGCAAGTATAAGGCACATTAAGAGTTATCACCAGTTGGTATTGAAGGAGATAGTCATTTGTCAGTAATATTGACCCAAAGAAAACCAGTCAGGTGTGAAGAGGCATCACTTTGAAATGATGTGACAAATGAAGCTCCATCATTTGAATGAGGAGACAGTAACAGGGTCACTGGATCTTGTGGGCCTGCTCTGACACACTGTTAAGTAGTCATTGCAATCCCAATAGACAGGATTCCTTAGGCATTTGTACAAGCTAAGGGTTAGGGGTATGGGTCTACGGTAAGAGTAGAGATAAAATATGGGTACCTCAAGCATCAAAACCTAAGATAGGGGCCGGCCCGGTGGCGCAAGCGGTTAAGTGCGCGCGCTCCGCTGCGGCGGCCCGGGGTTCGCTGGTTCGGATCCCGGGCGCGCACCGACGCACTGCTTGGTAAGCCATGCTGTGGCGGCGTCCCATATAAAGTGGAGGAAGATGGGCACAGATGTTAGCCCAGGGCCGTCTTCCTCAGCAAAAAAGGAGGAGGATTGGTGGATGTTAGCTCAGGGCGGATCTCCTCACCAAAAAAAAAAAAAAAAAAAAAACCTAAGATAGAATGACTACCTAAGAAATAAACATAAGGATTTGAAAAATGCAGTAAATAGGTGTCAATGTTCCGACAAAAATAATAGTACATTTTAAAATATTTCCTTGAATATGTATAGCACTCCTTTGTTAGAATTATTCACTGATAAGCCTTAAGTGTCTATCTCTGAAGGCCAACAAATTTTATTTAAATTTAACCAAGAACAGGAGAAATTTTGACATGCTTCTATTTTTCCTTCGACATTCAAGCGTATGTTTAATTCAGTGTTTCATAATTTGCAATGAATAAACTTCACACTATGAAAAATTCACAGTATGTGAAACAAAGGGAGTATATGTCAGGTACACAATGATATTATTAGCTGCTTAAAAAATTTTAATATGCCATGAACTTACACTTGTGTATTGAAAAGGGAGAAATAACTTAAAATTAGACGCTAAAGAAACAGAAAAGTTTGTATTCAATTTCTGGATCACCATATACAAATTGGAATTTCACTGCTTGCCCAGGATTGTTCTAGAGAATGTATGGACAGCATAACTTCTCATCTGCTGGTTTCCCAGCCTCCAGTCTCTCTCACCTCTAATTCCTCCACAGTAGTGTAAGAATGCCTTCATAAAATTAATACCTAATTTCCTTAAATTCCCCCCCTTCCACTCATTCCCCCTTTCTCTGTCCTGCAGCAGCAGGAAGCTATGAACTCCAATGACCTTTGTAGTTTCTACCAGGAGTAGCAGAGTGTAAAGGGCAATGCCTGGTAGGATCTACAAGCCCCAGAGCGGTCAGTGGTTCTAGGTGAAGCAGTTGCAATAGCTCTAGTGGGCTCCACCACGGCCATCAGTGGTGAGTACTCTCCTGGGTTTGTAATACCATCTCCTCTTTTTCATTCTTACAGTCCTAGCAACTTCTTGTAGTTTCTAATCCCTGTATTACCTCATCTCCCCTTTTTCTTCCTCAACTCTTCAAACACTTTTGAAACCAGTACAGTCATGCACTGCATAGTGACATTTCAGTTAATGATGGACTGAATATATGAAGGTGGTCTTGTAAGATTATAACAGAGCTGAAAAATTCCTATCACCTAGTGATGTTGTGGCCACTGAAACGTCATAGCACAATGCGTTACTCAGGTGTTTGCGGTGATGCTGGCATAAATTAACCTACTGCCCTGCCAGACGTGTGAAAGTATAGTACATACAATTGTGTATAGTGTATAATACTTGATAATGATAATAAATGAGTGTTACTGGTTTATGTATTTACTATACAGTCATGCGACACATAACAACAGATGGACCATATACACGACAGTGGTCCCATAAGATTAGTACCGTATGGCCTAGGAGTGTATTACGCTATACCTACATAAAGTGTGCAAGTACACTCTATAATGTCTGCACAATGACAAAATTGCCTAATGATGCATTTTTCAGAACATATCCCTGTTGCTAAGTGATGCATGACCATAGTACTTTTTTTTTTTTGGCAAGGAAGATTGGCCCTGAGCTAATATCTGTTGCCAATCTTCCTCTTTTTGCTTGAAGAAGATTAGCCCTGAGCTAACACATATGCCAATCTTTCCCCTATTTTGTGTGTGGGTCACTGCCGCAGCATGGCTTGATGAGTGGTGTAGGTCTGTGCCAGAGATCTGAATCAGCAAACTTGGCCCACTGAAGTGGAGCGCACTGAACTTAACCACTACGCCACTGGGCTGGCCACCCGCCCCCGCAAAGAGTATACTTTTTATTGTTATTTTAGAGAGTACTCTTTCTACTTACAAAAAAAAAGTTTACTATAAAACAGTATGCTGTGTTACACTGGCAGCAGCCTTACACATCTCGTGTTTACTGTGTCTCTTGATTGCCTCATTTTCTCTTGTGCTTGATTTAATCTTATGTTGTTTTGGTTGTTTTGTTCATCATGGCCCCTAAGCATACAAAATCCACTGCTAATGTTGCCAATAAGAGGCCATGTCGAGTGATTGACCTAGAAACAAAATTAAAAGTGATTAAGGACTACAAAGTTGGAAAATCAGTGACGGTTATTGCTCTCCAGTCAGGCATGTCCCATTCCACCATGGCTATGATCTTGAAGAAAGAACAATATGCTGGAAGCTGTTAAAGGATCTGCTTTATTGAAGACAAGAAGACTAATAAAATTTTGAGAAGAGCCTATATCAGACTTGGAGAAACTTCTAATGACCTGTATTGAAGACCTGACACAGAAGTGTATCCCTCTTGGCACCATGATGATCATGGCCAAAGCAAAAAGTTTGTTTGCAATGTTGAAAGAAAAGGCTGAACCCGCCTATGATGTTGAATTTACTGCCAGCTCTGGGTGATTTAAATGATTCAGGAATCGTTATTCGTTACATAATGTGAAAGTGAGTGATGAGTCTGCAAGAGCTGATATTAAGGCAGCTGAAGAATTTTGAAAAATTCTAGATAAGCTGATTGTGGTGGAAAATTACTTGCCAGAGCAAATATTCATTGTGCATGAAAACTCCCTATTCTGGAAACGGATGCCTGCAAGGACTTTCATCCCTAAGGAGGCCAACTCAATGCCAGGTTTCAAGGCTTTTAAGGAGAGGATAACAGTCTTGCTTGGGGGCAATGTTGCAGGTTACAAATTGAAACCCCTTGTCGTCTGGCACAGTGAGAACCCCAGAGCCTTCAAGCATATCAATTAGCATACACTGCCAGTGTACTACAGGAGCAATAATATCATGGATGACCCAGCTCCTCTTCTAAGATGCCCTCCTGAATTGCTGTGCCAGCAAAATGGAGAAGTACTGTTTGGAGAATAACATATCTTTCAAGGTCTTGCTTATTGTTGATAATGTTCCTGGACAGCCTCCTTTTATTAATGATCTTCATCCCAATGTCAAAGTGTTGTTTTTCCCTCCAAACACCACAACCAATGGATCAGAGAGTTATAGCAGCTTTTAAGGCCTACTACCTGAGGAGGACATTTGCCCAGGCTATTGCTGCAAATGAGGAAGCTACTGAGAAGACGCTGATGTAATTTCGGAAGGATTACAACATCTATGATGTATCAAGAACCTGCTTGGGCTTGGGGTGATGTCACCAAGGAGCGTATGAATGGCAACTGGAAGAAGACACTCAAGAGGTTTGTCCATGACATCAAAGGATTGGCCAAGGATGAGAAGGTTGCACAAATCAACAAGGCTGTGGTTGAGGAGGCAAACAACTTTAACCTGAGTGTTTTTGAGGATGACATTGAGGAGCTCCTAGAGATGGTTCCTGAGGAACTGACTAATGAAGAGTTTTTGGAACTGGAACAGGAATGCATAGCTGAAGGAGAGGCAAGCGAAAAGGAAACTGCAGGAGAAGAAAAAGAAGAACCCCCAAGAAAATTCACAGTAACAGGTTTAGCAGAAGCTTTTGCAGATCTCAACAAGCTCCTTAAAAAGTTTGAAAACATGGACCCTAACACTGAAGAGTTTTCACTAATAGAGACGAATGTTCATGGTGCATTATCTGCTTACAAGCAAATCTCTGACGAAAACAAGAAACAAACCAAGTAAATCAGGACGGACATATATCTGAAAAGAATGACACCTCCTCAAGAAGAGCCTCAGGCAGATCCTTCAAAAGGTATTCCAGAAGAAAGCATTGTTATCATAGGAGATGACAGCTCCATGCATGTTACTGCCCCTGAAGACCTTCCAGTGGGACAAGACGTGGAGGTGGAAAACAGTGATATTGATGATCCTGACCCTATGTAGGTCTACGCTAATGTGTGTGTTTGTGTCTTAGTTTTTAACAAAAAAGTTTAAAAAGTGAAAAAAAATAAAAAACTTTAAAAATAGAAAAAAGCTTATAGAATAAGGATATAAAGAACCTTTTTGTACAGCTATACAATGTGTTTGTTTTAAGCTAAGCATTATTACAAAAGAGTCAAAAAGTTAAAAAAAATTTTAAAGTTTACAAAGATAAAAGTTACAGTAAGCTAAGGGTAATTTATTATTGAAGAAAGAAAAATATTTTTTATGAATTTAGTGTAGCCTAAGTGTCCAGCATTTATAAAGTCTACAGTAGAATACAATAATGTCATAGGCCTCCACATTCACTCACCACTCACCACTCACTCACTGACTCACCCAGAGCAAATTCCAGTCCTGCAAGCTCCATTCATGGTAAATGCCCTATACAAGGGAACTATTTTTTATCTTTTATACTATATTTTTACTGTACCTTTTCTATGGTTAGATATCCAATACTTACCATTGTGTTACAATTGCCTATAGTATTCAGTACAGTAATATGCTGTACAATTTTGCAGCCTAGAAACAATAGCCTATACCATACAGCCTAGGTGTATAGTAGGCTATACCATCTAGGTTTAAGTACACTCTAGGATGTTTGCACAATGATGAAATCACCTAGTGACACTTTTCTCAGAATGTGTCCCCATCATTAAGTGATGCATGACTCTACCATCTATTTGAAATAGTGTGATTTCTATTTTTCTCATTGGACCCTGATTGACTCAAGGTCCTATCAGCCTGTGCATATAGGTGGGGTCAGAGTAACTACAATAACGCAAAATTTGTTTTTCCCAGCATCTACTCATGCAGATCTTAGCCACCTGCAACATTCCTCTCATTCAAGTGTGACGAGGAGTCCATAGGAAGGAGATTTCCTGTGTGCCAATTCAGTTGAGCAGAGCCACTGCATTGCTGAGTGTCTTGGGCATTTGCCATCTCCTATCATGCATCACAGTCTCCATCACTGCTCTGCTGTAGCCTTCCTGGGCATTGCCACTGGTGCCAAAGCACCGCCATGTTCTCCTCTTCATACTTCATCATATCTTTTCACCTGGGACCCAAAGCAGCATTATTTGTGTCACCAGAAATCAGACTCCCTCATAAAAATAACTCCAACTGTGGTCTAAAAGCCCCATATTAGTTAGAATACAAGCTAGGCTGATATAACAAAAATATCCCAACACGTGGTGGCTTCAGCGTGATAGAAGTTTATTTCTGTTGATGTACATTCTAGAAGTGAGCAGCCCTGGGCTGAGGGTGGCTCTGTTCCCTCTAGGTTGATGAACTAGCTCTGCCATCCTCAAATCATGGCTTCTATCTCTGTATCCAAAATGGCTACCCCATCATTGCCATTTCACACACAGAGGAAAAAGGAAGAGAATATCCAAGACAAATGGCTTTGTTTAAGATGATTGCAAGTTATTGTAGATATTGCTTCTCCACACATCCTGTTAGCTGGAACTAATTCACATGACTACTCCTATTACAACAGAAGATGGGAAATTTGTCTCCAACTGGCCAATTCCCAGTTAAAACTCTGGGGTTCAGGGCACCACACGCAGATGTGTGGGTTGTGGTCTGAGTAAAATGCCCTGCTGAGAGGCTAGGGGAGCTAATACCCAACCCAGGCTCTGCTCACCAAGCCATGAGCCCCAGTCCACCTTCTTCTTTACATAAAACTTTCTCTGCTTGTCAAACCATGTGTCCACAGGGTTGTCTCTACTCCAAGGGAAACCTTTTGCTAATTTGCACAAGGGGACTATTTAGGCTGGTGGCAGTCCTAGGGATTCTTAATGAAAGATACTAGCAGCCTATGCCACAGAGGCTCTCCCTATAGTGTTCATATCTGGTCCATGGGGCTGGGGAAGGTGGGAAGAAGCTAGGAATAGACACCATCCTTTGGCCTCCAGTGCTCTCTTTCTCCTATATGAGCACCATACCAAAATCTTCCTGCTTCAATCAAAAATAAAAGCTTTGATCAAAATTACCTCTTGCAAATTGACTGCCTCTCATATCTTTTCCACTATTTCATTCACCTCCTTTATCCTCAGACGTCTAGGCATAGTTATTATTATTTGTATGTTACATATAAGGAAACTGAGACTCAGAAGTATTAAGTAACTTGCCCAAGGTTACACAGCTAGTAAGCAATTAGATATGAATTTGGTCCCAGGTCTGTATGACTCCAAAGCCATTGCTTATTTTATTATACCACACTGCCTATCAAGTTACAAGCACTGGTACCTTGTGATACAAAATGAACTACTTGTAATATGATCCTTTTTAATAGAGAAGTTCCAGGAAACAGGATATCACCAGGGCCACACTGTCATTGTGGTTTACACTTCCCATGAACTCTTTCCAATAAACATTTCATTTAAATTTAATAAAGTAGTTAATATAGCCATAAAGGTTAATTACTAGTTAAGGGAAAAATATGACTTCATTTTGGTGAACACGTGAAAAATGAATCAACTTCGTTTTGCAGTTAACCCAGGATTATACAGGCAATAAAGCATAATTATGGATTTAACATGTTAATTCCCAGTAGATTTAATAGCAGTGCTGTGAGATACATGACCAATTGCTACCCTATCTGACAAGCCTTCAGACAGCACTAATCAAGATTAAATCACTTGGCCCACCAGTGGATGCAATATATCTTTCAAGATGAAATGACTGTAATTTTTCATCATGGAGTTATTATAAATGGCTGGTGATAGGATGAAAAGTGGAGAAGGAAAAAGTGGGAGACACAATCTATGATCTCAATCTGATACCTTACTTTGGTAGCTATTTTTTGAGGAAAGTAACATTTTACTTTTTTTCATAATTTTAAGATCCTCTCCAGGGTATTATCATTGACTCTAATGGTTCATGATTTACCTGTAATTTGTAGAATAAAACAAAGAATCCACATCCCTTAAAATATTTTGCCTTTCCAGAGATAGACCATTGGCAGAGTCAGCCTTTTGTAGAACGAATATTCTACAGTTCAACAACTCTGTTTCATCATGTGGCATTAATTCTTAAGAAACAGAATTCTAAGTATCTCATTTATCATGAATTGTACCACCTGGTAACTATAAAGGAAAAGTGGTATGTTCTTATTATTACTCAAAGATCAGTGACAGGGATCTGAAAATGATGGACTGTTGCCAAATCTGGCCCACCAGCTATTTTTGTAAATAAAGTTTTATTGGTACATAGCCACACTCTTTTATTTATGTATCATCTCTGGCTGCTTTCATGCCACAAAGGCAGAGGTAACTAGTTGTTAACATGTTCCCACAAAGCCTGAAATATTTACTATCTGGCCCTTTACGGAAAAAGTTTGCTGACTCCTAATAAAGAGATCAATTTTTTCTGAAATCTAATTTAACTAAAACATGGTTATTTTCAGGGCCTTCTATTTCTCCCATTCTTATAATCCATTCTGGACTTTGGTTCCTACTTTTCTAAAGTCTCATATCAAAACTGCTCCCCACCTCACCTCATAGTAGTGAGAATTAAATATGGGAACATGTAATCTAATATACAATAGGTGCTCAAAAATATGAATTCATTGCCCCTCCTTCAAAATGTTGTTGACGTTGTTATTTTAACAGGGGACAGTACAGTGTGATGGTTAAGAGCATGGGCACTGGCTCCATACTGCTGGGTGTAAGAGCCCAGCTCGGCCGCTATTACCTTTGGGCAAGTAACCTTGGGGAAGTTCCTTAAGTCCTCTGTGCCTCGGTTTCTTTATCTGTAAAATAGGGATAATAATAATATACCTTCCTCAAAGGGTTCTTGATAAGATTCAAAGAGGTAACAAAATCAATATATTTAGAATAGTGCTTAGCGTGCAGTAAGCACTACACTGATGATAGCCATCATCATCATCATCATCATCATCATCATTATCATCATTAGAAGAGCTTAGATCATGTTGGAAAGACTTAGCCCATTTCCTACTGGTTAAACAAATTGATTTACTTTAGATAAGTGTGAGGTGTAGGATTATTAAACCTAAGTAGCCCTGTGTTCAAGTCAAGGTCTGTCACCTTCTAATTTTTAAATCTCAAATAATTCATTTAGCTTTCTTGCATCTCAGTTTCCACAGATGTAACATGGGGTTAATAAGACAGACCTCATTAGTGAGTTGAGAATTAAACCAGCTAACATATATGAAGGCTGCTAGCACTATCCCCGGCACATTGTATATGCTCAATAATTGATGGTTTTCTCCTCTTCTCTGCCTCTCTGTTCCCCTTATGGTAGCCTGACCCTCCTGAATGTCTCCTATTTCCTGATTATTCATGTTCTAAGCCCCAGTCATGTTCATCACATCACAACTGCCCGTTTGCACTCTTCTATTCTCTGCCTCTTCAATTCTTGTGGTGGGCCAATTCTTGCATCTGGACCAACCTGTGTCCTCTCATAGGCCAAGTCTTTACCAATAATAATTATAATAAATAATGGCAAATAGCAAATATATATACATACATATTATATTTACATAGCACTATGTGCCAGGCACTGTTTTAAGCACTTTGCATATATTGACTCCTTATAACAACCCTTTGAGCTGGGTACTGTTATTATCCTCATTTATAGGTGAGGAAATTGAGAGACGAATGTTTTAAATAACTTGCCCAAGGTCACACAGCTAGTAAGCATAGAACAAGGTTTTGAATCCAGATAGCCTGGCTCTGGAGTATACGCTTTTAGCCACTATGCTCTACTCCTTCTTTAAATGCTTTTAAAATTCTGGTTAAATTTATGTTTCCTAAAGCTTTCTTTGTTTGATCAGAGTTTGATCCTGATGGACTTCATAAACATACTGTACCGATGCATTTCTGCCTGTGGATTTACATTCATGTATGTTCATGTGGATTTACATTCATGTATGTTCATGTGGATTTACATTCATGTACAGAATGGTCCATCTGCTTCTTACACATATAACGTAAAAGTTATGTAGTCTATTTCTATCTCTGTCTATCTACCTATACATACATATTTCTAAAGCGAACTCATTCAAGTGGTTGTAAATAATGAACAATTACTTAAATTCATTAATTAGATTCTGTTGACACTACTTCAATTTTTTTACTTGACCTAAAATCTTATTTATTATGGTCACAACTGTTGGATAGTACATGATAGCAGACTTGTATTTTAAAATTTTGGATGAAATCATAATTTCTAGCTGGAGTTTAGCTCCACAACTGTTATTTTAAAGAAATGTTTCTCAAAATAATATGCATATGAATCACTGGGGATAATATTAAAATGCAGATTCTGATTCAGGTTGGAGGTTGAGATTCTAAATTTCTATTGTGTAGCAAGTGTCATTTTGATATAGTATATAGAGTATTTCATATTAATACATAAGTGATTTTCTATCTAAGAGCAACCTTTAGAATCTCCTTGGGATTTACTTTGCTTGAGCACAGCTGACTGACTCTTAGGTTCTAATATACAAAAGTAATTGGAATGGATCACATTGGATTTTATGTCAGGGACCCTACTTGAGTCACTGTTTTCTCACGATGGCTCTTACAACTGATGACTCAACTCATATCTAAAACTTTGTTGTGTATCTTTCATCATTCATTTATCCATTCAACATTCACAAAGCACCTACAATGTGCCAGCCTGGTCCTTGTCTTAAAGAAGCTGTCATTCTTGGAGAAGGGGAGGATGAATTCAGACATAAAATAAATAAATTCAGACATAAAATAAAAGGTCAAAATAAATATTTTTGGTGTTAAAGTAGAAGTTTGTATGGGGCACACATGTAGTAATTGTCTACTTCTAATAGCTTGACATTTGGGAAAATATCAAGTAAGGCTTCAAAGAGAAGGTGTCTCTTGAATGGATTCTAGAAAGTAAGCATTTTCTGAACAACAGTAGAGCAAAGAACATTTCAAGCTAAGAAGTCACTGTGAAGATGGACAACGGCCTGGCCTAACTGAGGAACCAACATTCCACTGGTATCATTGCAACATAGGTCCTGGGATCACATTTGAAAAAATTTTTTAAAAAAGCAAAGAACTTGCTGCAGTAGACAGGAGAGACTGGGAAAGCATTAAAGGGTTAAGCAGGGGAGCAACTGATGACAGCCTTGCACCAGCAATGAGGCTCTTGCATCTGTCCCTTGCTGGTTTTAACATCCGGGCACTATATTTATGCTCAACTGTAGCCCCTTAGTCTTCTGAGTTCCTGATAAATAAGTGTATATGCAGAATCGTCATATTTCCAAACGTTTTCCATAGTATTTGGTATATAAAAATAATATTTCTAAGATATTTGTTTGTTCTGAAGCCTAACATAAACATATACCTGTCAGCTCCCTAAGCAGTTTTGCAATTGAACATGACTGAAACTGTTGAAGCTACCTTTGTTCAGATACTTTATCACTTACATTAATAATTGACATATCAGTGAGACAATATTGTACATGACAGCATTTCGAAACAATGTCCTAAAATTTTACTTTGGGTTACTTAACAATGTGATACAATTTGTTATCAGCATTTAGCTGTACAATACTTCTAGTAGCTCAATAGTCACTTTGAAGTGACTATTCAACTTAGTTAACTAAATTCAAAAATCAAAGATTTATAGAATATTAGAAATTGAAAGAAATCTAAAAAATGCTCTAGCAGAGTGTTGCCCAGTCCAAATTATATTACAGGCTGGTAAACAATTTAAAATCCACCATAGACCCTAACAATGTGATTTAAAAAGGCTAGATGAGTGTGAAAGATAAGCCCAGTCAAAACTACTAAAATGAAGAGGTATGAGAAGGTTCAGATGGAAGGCAGTGACATTGTTTCACAGAACATCAGATCAGCAGTTCAAAACATGATTGAATCAATTTCATGTAAACGTGGTGAAAACTGAACTGCAGAGAAGTCAGCTTATCCAAGGTCATACAGTTCAACAGCACCAGACCGATTAGAGCAAATGTGTTAGTTAAACACCTACCTTATGGAAGACACTGGAATAAGTGTTGTTAAGGGAATATACTTGTCTAAGAATTTATCCTACCTGTGGGAGACAATGTATGCAGATATAAGAATGTGTGCATATATGTCCTTGTACATGATATATATGTCTGTGTGTGTTTTGTCTTTCAGTACAAAAGGATATAGGAATGGATTGGGGCCAGAGGGTCCTTATATGCAAGACTAAAGAATTTAGACTTTATCCTCTTTGCAACAGGGAACCGAAGGAGAATTTTAGGCAGGGAAATTACACCAATAAGTTTGTATATTAGAATGACAATGGCAGTGTGGATGATAATCTGGAGAAAGAGAGAGCCTGGAGGCAGGGAAACCAGTTAGGAGGACGCACCAACGGTTCCAGTGAGCACAGATGGAAGGCCTTTCCTAAGCAGTAGCTGTGGGAATTAATAAATATACATTAGCGAAAATCTGCATGATAGACAAATATAAGTATTAATAACCCATTTTTAAAAATATTCACATGACAATGACTCTCAAGTATCTTCAGACATCTCATTTCTCCTTACCTCCCTCTCATGAGATAGATGAAATGTACCTCAAGGAGTGTCAGCCCAAAGAGCACTAGTGTCAAAAACAGAGATGAGATCTGGCCCTTGGCTTCAGAGTTTCAGCTGACCCACATGCCATAGAAGAGACTGTGTGAACCGAAGCATATGTATTGAAAATCATTCACCTGTCTCCTCCCAGCTGGCTGAGAAGATGAACTCCATTAGCATCAAAAAGACAGTTCAGGGTGAACTTGGAAAAGAGGAACTGGCTTTTATCCTTATCAATAAGTAGAAGTGACCCCTTTATTCATCACCCTACGTGGTTATATTAGTATACTGGATTTTGAACAAAAAAGTGCTTTCAATAGCAGAGAAGACTAGGTGATAGGTGCATTTGAGTTAGATTTGAAAATCTCAGTCAACCATGACAAGCTATGTAAACACAAAGCATGGGCAGTTAGACTTATAGTTTGGATCTCAGCTCTGTTGCTTGTTATGATATAGCCTCTTTGAAACTCATTTTCCTCATGGAAAATACAGGCATAATTAAACCAATGTGATTCACTTGTTGTAAAGGTAAAATGAAATAGTGATTGTGAGTATGTTCACCACATGGTGTGAAAAATAGTAGAGAATTGAAAAAGACAACAACAACAAAAAAGTAAGCGATGTCAAGTTTGGTTTAAGATCAGTGACCCTGGAGTTAGAGCCATCTGGGTTTAAGTACAGACCGCAACACTTACTAGCTTTGTGCCCTTCGGCAAGTAACGTCATTAAGCCTCAATTTCCTTCATTTATAAAATGTGGATTCAAATAATACCTCATAGACTTTGTGTGTGTCTCATAAATATTAAACTTTCAGTATTAATTATTGTTACTGTGTTATCATTGAATTTTTTTTATTTTTCTCATCCAAGAGAAGGTGCATTGTTTAAAAGTATGATATCTGGGGCCGGCCCCGTGGCTTAGCGGTTAAGTGTGCGCGCTCTGCTACTGGCAGCCTGGGTTCGGATCCAGGCTTGCACCAACACACTGCTTCTCCAGCCATGCTGAGGCCACGTCCCACATACAGCAACTAGAAGGATGTGCAACTATGACATACAACTATCTACTGGGGCTTTGGGGGAAAAAAAAAAGGAGGAGGATTGGCAATAGATGTTAGCTCAGAGCCGGTCTTCCTCAGCAAAAAGAGGAGGATTAGCATGGATGTTAGCTCAGGGCTGATCGTCCTCACAAAAAAAAAAAGTATGATATCTGTGGTTCTCTAGCAAATTTCTGTGACTCTTTAATGAATCTGGGAATATTGAATTAAATGGGAATTTATAAAACATCCAGTCATTTTCCCACATTATTGGGATCCAGCCAAGCATGAACACTCCCAAGGATGAGAGCTCCTTCCCTGCATTGGCCTCTTGATCTACCACACGGCCAGTCTAATAGGAACCATATGACCACTCTGATAGAAGAGGCTTTCTTTGATTAAGCAAAAATCATCTACCTGTAACTTTCTCCTTAAATGAAGCCAAATTCATTTTCCAAATCACTCAGAGAAATATACTTTCCTAGATAACATCCATTCATGTATTTGAAGATATTTAGATGTCCATTTTGGTTTTCCCTACCCAGAGAAATTCTCTACATCTTTGATTGCAGCCTAACATTGTTGGCTCATAAGTACACTTTTGACCACAATAACAGTTTTACTTTCTTTTTTAATATTAACTACTGCTAAATTGTGGTGACTTTGAGCAACTACATTTGATTTCCTATTCCTAATTTCAGGACTTTGCATATATTCCCATGAATCTTTACCAAAAAGGTTTAGCTCATGGTTGATGGTGGACTGCTCACCTAACTTGTATGGGGTACAAGTATGGATTAAAAAAAAGAAATATGACAATGTTTACAACTGAATGTACTGGAATACATTTATATCTATTACAATGTTTCTTAAGATTTCTCTAAGAACATGTCTTAATTATTTTTAAAAGAGAGTTATTAAAACAAAATGTTATTTAAACAAATAAATATGCATTTTTAGTCCCGTGCTACATTTAGGTGTTTCATGACTGCTCTGGACCCAGAAAAGCCAGGTTTCATTCCTGTTCACAACTTGGCATCAGCCTCCCTTCTTACTGTGTCTCTCTGAATTTCCCAGTCACATTGGTGAGAGAGTCCTAGAAAATTTTATTTTTCTTCTTTTTTTTCAAATTGCTCATTTTTCTTGATAGCCCTTGGAAACACATTCACCTGGAAATCTACTCACTCTTCAAGACCATACTCGTGTATCACTTCTCCAAGAATCCTTCAGAAATCTCTCCAAGGGAAGTTTTACTCCCTGTCTATTCTCTCACAGACTTCTATTGTGCCACTTCCCACTGAACTGTTTAATTGCAAGTAATTGGAAATCCCAATTCAATGAGAGAGGCAGAGAAGAAATGTATTAACTCACAAAACTTAAAGAAGTGTTAAAAAATAAAACCATGTGAAGGGCAAAAGGGCAGCTCAAGTTCTAGAAGATCCAGATTCTGACTCCAAGACTCTGTCTACATGAATTATTTTGCTTTTTTTCATTTGTTTTCTCCTCTTTTACCTCAAACTGGCTTTCTTCACAAAGTTAGAAATATAGCTCTTAATAGTATCCAAGCTTTAAATCTTTTACTATCTGCCACTAAGGAGGGAGAATGACTCTTTTTATCAGAACCAGTTTGAGAAATCTCAGGGAAGTACTATGACTTGACCACCACTGGACTCATCAATTGTGTGACCAGAGGGGGATTCTAGGATTAGCTTGGCTTAGGTGTAGTTGCCACCACTGGGCCAGATTACAGTGGGGAGGGAATCAGAGTGACCTCAAAATGTAGCAGCTTTTAAAGAAGATATCTAGATGTCAGGGTATGTGAAGCTTCAGTTTTCAGGGTAGGGAGATAGGAAGGTAGTGCCAAATATCCCATAAATGTTCATTTTTTCGTATTTATTTGAACCTATTTACACAACTAGATTGTGAAATCCTTGAAGGCAATAGCTATATCTTGACAGTGACCATGCCTCCTTATTTTCCAGGGACAGAAAATGCATTAGGTCCACAATATATACATATATATTTAAATAACACGTGTTTAGTAATACTTAATATGCATAACTTGTATTAAGTAACTATACTCCTACTGTTAGTATAGTCTTTGTGATGTTTGCAACTTTTGGCAGCCAATCTTCATAGTGAAATCTGGGAACTAAAAAATAAGTTAAAATTTTTTTCTTTTTGGTGAGGAAGATTAGCCCTGAGATAACATCCGATGCCAATCCTCCTCTTTTTTTGCTGAGGAAGATTGGCTCTGGGCTAACCTCCGTGCCCATCTTCCTCTACTTTGTATGGGACTCCTCCACAGCATGGCTTGACAAGCTGTGCGTTGGTGCACACCCGGGATTTGAATCTGCAAACCATGGGCCACCAGAGCGGAGCTCACATACTTAACCTGCTACGCCACCGGGCCAGCCCCGTAAGTTAAATATTTTAATTCAGTTCATAAGAAAAAAGCAGAGGGAAATAATATTTACATATATGACCAATTTAATAATATGCATTTGTCTCCAAAAGAAGACTTGAATTTAATCATGAGGCTTTTAGTTCCAGTTACAAAGTGATAGGATGAATCTTTTTAGTAATCTTTTTCAGATTATATTCATACTTTCAAAGATCCTTGGTGGCTAGTTCAGTAGACTGATTTGCCTTTCAAAATAATTTGCACCTCTGTGTTTCTGGTACTTTGTCTCCTTGATATTCATTCTTGGCCTGGTGATGTTTCTGAAGGCTTGAGTTCTCGTTTTTCTTTTGGATTTGCCTCCTGCAGCAAGGTGCACACTCAGAAAGACTACATATTTGCCTTAGATCATTCAGATCCCCTGCGTCACCATTGACTTCCTCTGTGGTTTGTATATCTGGACGCTGGCATTTGCTTTTTCTGTGCCTGACTGCTCTGGCTTTCCTAGCTCTGGGAAATACGGTTTTTTGCTTCATCTCTTGTTCACATGGGGATCTGTGTTTCTCAGTCTGTATGCATGTGAGACTCTTACAGTGGCTGCCAGTTTGGGGAGCACCTTCGCTTTTAGAAAGACACTTGGATCTCTTCCCAGCAGTTGAAGGGAGCTTCGCATATTGGACTGTGGTTGAAGATGCCCTCCCATTGTTTGATTCATAGCCATGCATATTCTTTTCTTTTGAGGGCTCACAGCATATATTGTGGGTGAAGCATTCACTTTTGAAGCTTCCTCTCAGAGAGGAATTACTTGATTCTCTGCTTACAGATCTCTTTGTAAATCCAACACACCAGGATTTAGATCTGTGAGTACTGGACCTTGATTGTCTTTGGATTCTTCTACTAGAATGTGAACCAACTTCTGCAAATTGGGAGAATTGTCTGCACTTCATCCTCTTTTTTCTGAAAGAGACCAGCTTCCTATCATCTCTCTTAGAAGAAAAGGCAGTTTCTGAGATACAACTCCAAGAGGGGTCCCTCTTTCTGGATTTGCAACTTACCAAGGATCTTTCTCTGGACGATCTGCTCTGAAAAATTTTTGGTGAAGAATCTGAGTATTTGTTTTCTTCTTTTTTCTGGAAATTGATCTGCTGGCCAAGGCTCAAAACCCTTCTTTCTCTTAGACTGTGCATCTGTGACTGCCCCTGATTAAAAATTACTGGGGAACTGAAGGTATATGCAGTTGTTTCCCTCTTTCCCAGATCCTGGACGTGACCAGGAAGCAACTTTGTCCCCTCTGCCTTCCTCTCTGGAACATTTTTTTTGCGATTGAGTAAGCCTGGGCCACTTTCCCTTGGTGTGACCCAATTCAGGAGCAAATTATCAGTAGAAATTGTGCCTTTGTGATCACCTGATTCTGGTTTGTCTTTGATCCAAGCATGGATTTTGCTTGCTGTTTTATGAGGGAGTAATGGGATTTCAGATGTCTTCAAGGAAGAGTTACCATTTGGAAACTGTTTCAAGCCTGACAGAGGTCTCTGCTCATTATTCCATTGGCCCTGGGGGTTTTTAGACTGTCTTGTATCATGTTGAGATGCTGGTAGAGTCTGATCCTTAGGCAAAGGCAAAACAGGAACTGACGCAATGGACTTCTTTTTTACCCACGGTGAAGCAGAAGGACATTGATAGATGGCTCGTTGGTCATAGGTCTCCATGTTATAAGGTGAATGAACAAAACTGATAAACTCATGCAGAAAATGGTGGGTGTGTTGTTGGAGATAAGGTTCCAGGAGGTGAAGGAAGGACTCGCTGTCCAGATCACATTCTGTCATGTGACGGAGAATGGTGGCTAGGATATTTTTCACTGTGTAGCCATAATCTCCATAAACAGCTGTTAGTTCCCGTTTCAGCCAAGGGACCAGCCGGTGTAGGCTACCAGGGTTTCTCTTGAAATAATTAGCTGACAAGTGCTTTCCAAGTCTGTAGCCTTGGACATGTGTCACCCAAATTCCAGAATAATACAGAGCTCTTCTGAACTTCATTACTACATGGTCTCTAAAGCGGCCCACGGATATGGAGTTTGGTTGGAACTTCCTACTGTCCCCAAACTCCCTCAGTAACTCTTGGATAGTCAGCTCTCTCAATGGTCTGATTTTCCTTGTAATGCCCTCAGGGTTCAGACTGAGATGGTTGTTTTGAGAAGACTCCACATAGCTTTCCTCATCTGGCGGAAGAAACACCGAGTCTTCTCTGGCGTCATTCTCTGGCCTGGTGGAACAACACTGAGAAGGAAAGGCCTGCACGCTGGAAGCAGACGTAGATTTCTTTCTGGATCTTGAATATAAAGAGTCATTACCACTCTTGAAACATGGATTCCAATCAGACTCATTCTGAGTACTCTCCAAGCAGTTAAGACACTCACAGTCAGATGAGAAATCTAACGGCATTGCCCTGAACAGATTATATTTCGCAGTCGTATGTGAGAAAAATTGGTTCAAATCAATTCCTCATCTGGCATGAAAAATGTCTATTAAAAACATTCCATGCATATTTCTGTAATATGTTTGTCTCCATGGAATAAAGTGTAGAATAAAGTTAAGAAAAAAACTATTCCCTCAAATTAATAGTAATGTGCTCAATAAAACCCAAAGTAGACAAAGCAATGAGGATGCACGCACACTGATTTTCTCTTTCTCTCTCAAATTAGCTGTTGCAAACACTGAAAAGCAAATTGAAAATAAGTATCAAAATTTGAGTATCACATCCTTTAATCTAGCAATTCTAAATCTAGTGATTTATATCTAAATCTAGATATACAAATCTGCAAACATATATACATACATGTTGATTGGGTTTCTTTTTTGTAATAGCAAAAAACTGAAAACAACCTAAATATCCATCAATAGGGAACTTGTTAAATAAATGATAGTTTATCTATAGTATTTAATGTTATGTAGCCATGCAAAAAAAGAGGCAAATTTATATATATGAATAGGAGAAGATGGCTGAATATATTGTTAAATTAAAAAGTTTATATAGGAATGTGATAGACTATTATAAAATCTTAGAGAGTAATCATTAATTTCTGGCAGTGTTGTGAAATAGACAGCTTGAAAAACTGTCCCACTAGGAATAACAAAATAATGCTAGCTATAATTGTAAATATAGCTAATCGTAAATATATCTAAGTTGAGGAAATTAGTAAAATTCTCAGAGGCAAAAAAAAAGTTAAATAAAAATAGGAATCCAGAGGAATTACACTCTGATACCACTTATTTGCCCATATCTAGTGTCCTTGAGCTTCAATTCTGATAGTCTGAATTGATCGCTGTAGATGACAGGAGACAGAAGTGACTCTGTCTAAAGTTGAATGTTTATTAGGAAGCCTCTGCGTAACTCTGTGTACCCAAATGTCTACATTCTCACTGAAATGGTGAATTTAAAAAAAATTCACCCACACAAGAGTCAGCAAGAAATCTTAGCTGAGATTTTGTCACCAGAAACAGTTAAGTATGTCTGCATACTAAGTTCAAACAATTAGTTTTCTTGAAAATCTCAAAAGGATCATTTATTTTGAGGTTGGTAGTGACCCCAGGCAACAGGCAGAGGCAAACATACATTCTCCCTGGAGGAACACAACATAAACCCAGGTCTCATGATCAAATTTCCTTTAAATGAGCTCACAATCAAAAATCACTAACAAGAAGTAAGCCATCATAAGCATGAGTCCACAGAAATAATAGAAAGCAAATTGGGTCCTAAGAGAATTAGAAAATAAAATAAGCTCACAGAACGTGCATACCTTTCATCCCTTCTCTTGAGGTTTCAAGATTTTCCAGAGGATGCTTTTACCAAGTCTTCATTCATCTTGAAAAGCAAAAATGACAGAGATTATATTATTTAGCAAATTTACCTTCTAGAGGATCTGGAGGTGTCCACTCTCATTTGAGCCTTAGCCTCTGAATTAATTTGGTTGTAGTGGGTCACCTCTCTTTTGTTTGCCTTAGAGACAGAACTTAGAACACGAGGCAAGTTCTGCTGTGGACTGGGAAAAGAGAGACAGCTCCAAGTTTTCCATGAAGCTTGGTGTCTTATATTTCCCAGCAGTGTCCCAAGTGACTTTAAGATACAAGCCCTGAATAAGAGAGGATTCAGATCCATGACTTAGATGTTGTCAGAACTTTTTATTTTTCTAATAGACCAATCAGAGCCAACACTTGTAACAAGTGGTCTGACTCAAAAGAGAGTAGGAGTAGTAGATGGAATATAGGTTTTCCTGACGAATTCCTCAAAGGAACAATTGCTAGTCTAATATTAATATTTGGATTTAAATTATTTAGTCAGAAAATTGTCACTTGCTCTTTAAATGCAAGATATGAATAAACTATTACATGCATAAAAAGTGTTTAATCAACATTTTAGTTGTTTGTATACCAAATTTTGGACCAAAATTATTAAAGTGTATTATTTGGCAGGGGGGATTCTTTATTCATTAAAGCTAAATACCAATTAATACAGACAACACAATTGGAACGTCATTCAAAATATTTCTCTCTCTCTTTTCTTTTTTTTTTTTTTTTTGGCTTTATTCACTGTTATGCTCTTTTTAAGTTTAGGCATGCATACCAAAGTTATTCAATCTCTCTCAGATCCAGGACAAAACCAATTTAGCTCACAGGATATTTTGGGATGAGCTACTCTGTGTTAGTGCTTGGTACCTAGTAGCAGTTCAATAGAACACTCATTTTAGTGTTATTTTAAGTAGATTTCATTATGAATTCCCAATACAGTGCATCATCCTTTTTTAAAAATGTGTTTTGCATGATTTTATAATCCAAAATAAACACCATTTCTGATACTCTCATAAGTGTAAGGTAATATGGAATCACATATCCCCATAACCTTCGTACATATGTCAGCATTATATAGAGGAAATAACAGTACAGACATGAGTTCTTGTTCTACTGTTACCCTGGGCAAGTTCACCTATGCTCCCTGAGTCTCAGTTTACTCATCTGTGAAATGAAGCTTACAGAAAGACTCAGATAATAGATGTAAAAAGTACTTCATAAAATACAATGCTTATTAGTAATAAAGTGCCCTCAAGAGGTAATCTCATCTATACACTGTGCCTAGCACAGTAAAAATACTCCATAAATATCTGTTGAAAGGAATAGGGGGCAGGAGAACTAGAGGAAGGATGAGAGGGAGGAAGGGAAGAAGGAAGAACATAAGAGCACTCATTCAAGTTTCTTTTTTGGATGCTTATATTTCAGTCTCTCTTCTCCATTTTTTTCTGCCATCAACTTCTTCCTTTCCTTTTCTTATTTTCACTTCCTCGGTTCCTAAATACTCAAAATTCTGAAGCAGCTTAGAAAGGAAGTGGTTGCTGGGAAAGAGATGCCTTGGAATCTAAATTAGGGAAGATCTTAAATTGACAATGGCAGGATGATGCTGAACAATTAATCTGATTGTTAAAAGTCAAGAGATCAGATCATTTATTTTCCTACCTGAATCCTGAGCTAGCTAGTTGGAAGTCTTGTTCTTCTGGCTTTTTCCAAGTTCCGTGGCTCTAGAACAGAGTTTCTCCACCTAAGTGCTATTAGGGCCAGATAATTCTTTGTTCTACTTTGTAGAATGTTAAGGGCTATCCCTGGTCTCCACCTTCTAGATGCCAATATCACCCCCTACCCAAGTATGACAATCAAAAATGTCTCAAGACATGGTCAGATAACCCCTGGGGAGGCAAAATTGGCCCCCAAGTTCAAAATCACTGCTCTACAGTCTAAAATTATTGTGTTTTGAGATAGAGTTTTCCTCACTGGAGTCAGAAGCCGTTCTGCTACCAAGAAACTGTAGTATGTGCATTCATGGGAAGGATCGAGTGTAAATTAGTTGGAAGAGCATGGATTTTGAGGCGAGAAAATCTGAGCTTGAATTTTGACTCTTTTCATTTGGATTTGTTTTTCCATAAGCAACTTAGTTAACTTCTCTGAGTTTTGTTTATATAATCTATCTACTAGAGCATGGAAGATTTCTTTATAGCACTTAACACCACCAACATGTTATGCATTTATGTGACTATTTCCTCTCTGCCCTTGCTAGACTATAAGCTCCATGAGGAAAGAAGGGTGATGTCTTTGGTTTATACACTACTATACACCCTCATTGCTTAGAACAAGTCTGGCATGTTGGAAGAACTCATACGTATTTGTTGAATAAACTTTCTATAAGTAGCCTGAAGTCCGGTGTCTACTATACAGTAGGTATCAACAATTGTGCTTACAGTTGACTCTCATTATTTGAAGTAGTTATGTTCTATAAAGTCATCACAAACACTGAAGTAGTGAATTTTGAACCATTGCTCCTAGGGGAAATACAGGGTTAGAGTTCTTCAAGCTTCTGGTCACGTTTTCATCAACGAAACAATACATAACCTTGTTTTATTTGTGTCTGCTTAAAGACATCTTATTTAACATATATTGTTGATTCATTAACATTGAACTTGCAGCTAAGCACTATAACTCACACCAGAATGAAGTTAATCTAACACATGTATTTTCTCTGTAGGGCACATCACAGTTTTTTTTTGCACTTAGGAAAACTAGACAGCATTGCAACATTATGCTTTGAGGTAATTTTAAACAGCAAAATCATCAAAAAGAAGAAGCACAAAAATGCAAAAAACATGGCACTAAATAGATCATGAAAAGGAAACTTTTTTTAGTATGAGAGCTGAAACAAGAAAGCAAAGCATCACTTTGTTCAACCTCAGCAGGGAATGTGTGAGTTGGGTAACTCAAAACTTTTGCTGCTCTGCACATGTCCATGAATGACCATGAAAACACTGTGAGCGTTGATTTTGAAGTTACAAATAAATTTTAGGGAGTAGGCAAATTCACAAATACAGAATCCCCAAATAATGAGGATTGACTACATTTGTGGAGAAGCTCAGTCTCTGCAAGGGGTACAAGAGAATTCTTACTAACCTAGTCCTTAGGGAGAGGAATGAAATCTCCTCCCAACCCTGGTATTTTCCTCTTTATATCTAACAACAGAACAGGGCTTCTCTCTCCAAGGTACTCGCTTCACCAACACACAAAGGGAAACAGTGACTACAAATTCCTGAGTGCATGCTTTGTTTCAGTTCGGTGTTCTTTATGGTCCCTCATTCTCCACATATTTGGAGATTCTCCAATTATCTTTCTATTATTGATTTCTAGTTTAATTCCATTGTTGTCTGACAGCATACTTTGTATGATTTCTATCCTTTTAAATTTGTTAAGGTGTGTTTTATGAGCCAGAAAGTGCTCTATCTTGGTGAACATTCCATGTGAACTTGAGAAGAATGTGTATTCTGCTGTTGGATGGAGTATTCTCTGTCAATTAGATCAAGTTAATTGATAGAGTGGTTCAGGTCAACTATATCCTTACTGATTTTCTGTCTCTTTTATCTGCCAATTACTGGAAGAGTGGTGGTATTGAAGTATCCAACTGAAATAGGGCATTTGTTTGTTTCTCCTTGAAGTTCTATCAGTTTTTGCTTTATGTATTTTAATCCTCTGCTGTTAGGTGCATGTCTTCTTGGAGAACTGACCCCTTTATCATTACATAATATCCCTCTTTATCTCTAAAAATTTTCCTTTTTCTTAAATCTGAGCTGTTTGAAATTAATATAGCTACTTTAGCTTTCTTTTGATTAGTGTTAACGTGATATATCATTCTCTATCCCTTTACTTTTAATCTAAGTCTTTATATTTAGAGTGGATTTCTTGTAGACAACATGTAGTCAGGTCTTGTTTTTTCACCCACTCAGACAGACTCTGTCTTTTATTGGTATATTTAGACCCTTCACATTGAAAATGATTATTGGTATATTTGCCTTCATGTCTACAATGTTCTTAACTATTTTCTATTTGTTGCATTTGTTTTTTATTTCTTTTTTTTTTTTTTTGGTACCTCATTTGATTCTCACAAACACCCTATGAGGGAAGTTTTTTACATTAATACTAATCCCCACTTAGAAATGAGGAAACTAAGGTTACTAAAATTAATTGACTTTACCAAGGTTACACAGGACAAGAATAACAGAGCCGGTATTTGAAATTTGACAGTGTTCTTTACTTGACTAAACATTATCTCCTCTATACCCAACAATTCCAGCAATAAAACTGATAAAGCCTCCAAACCAAGTAAAACTATGCCCTCAGAATCTCTAAAATCTGTATGCCTCCCCAAGTCTTTCCTCTCTCCAAAACCAAACTGGGAAGGAAGTATTAAGAACCTAAAGTCTTTGCTCTAGTTAAACCAAAACACCATGGATTAATAAAAAGTTAATAATAAATTCTAACAAATTTAGCAAATGAGTAAGAGAGAGAAAAAGAGTTTTTGCTTCATTTATGATGAGACTAGAATTATCCATGGAAACCAAGCCTATAGTTTCAAGGTGCCAGGTTTCTTAAAGAGCAAGAAAAAATTTAGCCCTATTCTCAAGCCAGGCTGTTCAGTTTTATTTTCCCATTGACTAAGGTCATTTAAAATGAATTGTTACAACCTGGCTCCTGAATCACCATCTATTTTCCTATAAAAATGCCTCTCCCTGCTTCCATGGGGAGGAAAGCAAAGATAGAACTGGACTTGGGCCCAAACCATAATTTTAGTAATTACTAAACCAAGGGATTGCAGCCATAATTGAGTCATTCAAAGCCAAATGGAAGCAGTAATTAGTTAGTCAAATTTGAATAAAAGAGCTTTTTTGGAGAGAACAAGTAGAGTGGTGCTAAGGAGGCCTGAACTGTCAGCCATGGAGTGGGAGACTTTTTCCAAGCAAAGAGGGTATTCCCAGCACCGTGGTTCTCTTATGTTACAGTAATAGATGTTCCTCGTTACGGATTATGGCCTTGTCACACTTAAACTAATCTCTCTTCATGTCTTCAGGCCCTGCTTGTTCCTCTGGGCAGCAGTCATCAATTTACATGGGGAGGCACCTAGAGAAGCACAGAATCTATTTACCACACTTGGTCAGGGTGTACTAACAGCAACTTCAAACCAAGCATGGATCCACCTTTCAATCGGGCTTCACTTCTGCAGCATCATAAATAGTGTCAAGGAATGTATTGTTAAGAAACAGATGGAAGGCGAGTAAGAGACTCATGTGAACTATGGGAGTCAGTGAACTACACACTCATGTGAACACCTCAGTGTGTATATGAATTCAGCATGGTTTAGTCTTCCTAGAGTAGACTTTAAACTTCCTAGACTTCCTTTAAACTTCCTATAGTCACCTGCTTACTTGTGGATTGCAACTTCAGCATGCCAGCTGATGGAACAGAAACCACACTACGTTAGGAATATAGAAGCAAGAGAGACAGAATTCATATCTGGAAATCCTCTTCCCTCTAACTCGTCAACCATAGTCTGCATTCAATTATGTACTTCTTTACAAACATATTCCCTACTCTCTCTTGGTAAGTTCTCTGTTCATTCCACTGAGATTGGTCAGTGCTATTTATGCTCAAAGCTGAGTTTGCCTCACTGTTTCCAAGGAATGTACTTTATTCCCAAAGCCATAAACTTCTCAGGCTTTGCTAATGATACAAATGATGCTCCTGGCATTTTTTCGTGATCAGAGAATCAAGTGGGAAGCAAATCTTTCAATGTCAGTGGATTCAAGGTCCCAGAGTTCCATCAATTCAAAGATTGTAATTCCTCCTCCTTCTGAATCTAATTTGAACACAATCAGCATCTATTTATTTGAATAATTTTGCGTGTTTTTTCTCTCAAAAAGATTCTTCTCTTTTTTGGATACAGTTATCAAGTTCATACAGTAAGCTAAAACATACTCAGTACTATGTATTTTCAATAGTTTTGCATGCCTTTTTCCCATAAAAGATTCTTTTCCTTTTGTTGATGTTTCCTGTCACTTTCACACAACAGCTATTTAAGTTGATGTATTTTACTCTTCTTACCAAATTTGCCTAGAATTGCCTAATAAACATATGACCGAACTGCATTTTAATAATCAAAAATGATATAAAATCTGTCTAATATGTCAATAAATGATGGGAAAAGGAGAGTCAGCAGATCATGACTAAAATCAAGAATTAAAGAAAAAAATTCATATGTATATCTCATTAAGTTGATATTACTCATCAAATTAGTCACAACTAGCTATGTATTAAAACGTAAAAATGGTGGCTGAAGCTATGCTTAAAGACAAATTGATTGGTTTACAAGATTTAATTGACAAATCAGAAAAAAAGTAAACTAATAAACTAAGACTTTAAGAAATTAACAAAAAGAGCAACCAAAAATACAGAAACAAAGGTGAAATAAAGATAAAGGTAAACAATTCTGAAATAGGAACAAGAAAGATTGGTGAATTGATAAATGAAGAAATTATGTTAAAAAATAATAAGAATGAATGAGAGAAGGATATTATGAAAAACAGGAGAGATTTAAAACAGAAAATCTGAACTACAGCACTTTGCTAATGTGATTCATTATCTTGGTAGTTTGCTGTAAGGCCATGTGTGAGGCCACCTCAATAAAGCAATCCCCGCTGAATTTAGACTGGATTTGCCTCATCCACTTGCTATCTTCATGTCCGTCTCATCCCCATTCTGCCTCTCTGGCTGAAATTGAAACAAAGACAATGATTACACACTGGCCTGATGATAATAGTTAAGAAGATTAAAAGAGTAAATGTGTGTAAAGTGCTTAGAATAGTGCCTGACACTGAGTACACGCTATAGTGTACTGATTATATTATGGTGAAAGACAGAATAATTGCACATTTATTTGTTTATCTCCTACTTGAGCTTGTGAGCTCTTTGAGAGCAGGATATGCCATTCATTTGTTGAAAGAATGAATAAGCACCTTCATCTTTTTAACAAATTTATTGAGATATGATTTACATGCCATAAAATTCAACCATTTTAAGTGTATAATTCAATAATTTTTAGTAAATGTATCAAGTTGCATAACTATCATCACAGTCCAGTTTTAGAGCATTTCTATCACCTTATTCACTCCCTTGTGCGCACTTACAATTAACACCCATTCCCACCCCATTTTGTGATTAAGGAAACTGACACCCAGAGAAATTATTTGACTTTCTTAAGTCCATAGAAATGGTAAATGTGATAAGCAGGTCTAGAACTCAAGTCTCCTGACATCCTCTATGCCCAAACCCATTTCACTATACAATGCTCTGTGCCATGATAATCGAACAATAATTAAATTTGAGAATCAGGCATTATACCATCTTTTGTTGTCAACAACAATTTATTATCATTGTTATTAGCATTTTCATCGTTATCAGTGATGAGGATTATAATATATAACACTCTTTGTCTACCTATCCTAGGCATTATGCTGCATAGATTATCTCCTTCAAAACAGAAGCTATCAATCACACCATGTGGCAGCTCCAGCCATTCCTGAGTTTCAAATGTGCTCAAAGACTTTACTGTCAGGGCCATGCCATTTTCAATTTTAATGATTTGCCTAGCTGCCAACTTGGCAAACTGAATCCAGAAGCCTAAAATCTTTCAGTAGAATGAGTGATGAAAGCTGGAACATGAATTAGAAATCCTAATCCCATGTAAAATAGGGTTGTTGTGGTCAAACTTTTGCTTAACAATATCAGTATTTTAGAATAGACAAAAGGAACAAAAGAAAAATTGATACATCTGCAGTGAAATCGTAAGAAACTTAGCTTTCCTTTCTCTATTAGACTTGATTTTTGATGTAGGTAGCTTCTCTCTGCTAATCAAGAGACCATATAGGTATTGAAGTTCTATGAATAGTGAAATTGCTTTAGTCCCAGAGCCCCACCTTGATTTGCTGTGCTGTTATCAGAATGTGGCAAAAGTGGATTTTCCTGTAAATTCTCTGTGCACCAATAATGTTTTGGTTATGCTTAGAGTAATGGACTAAATCAGGTCTCACAGGAGGTAGCTGTTCATAGCTCACTAATCCAGGATGATTATTTTGTGAAAACAAGCACCTCTCAAAATACTCTAGCAGACATCTACTTAAAAGGAAGATAACACTGGCAGATCAAAATGAAAATAAAAGTTGATGTGTAGTCCTTACATTAAGCTAATTAACAGCTTGGCAGTTCTAACATTGAAAGGACCCAATTATCACAGGCCAAGATACTGGCCATCAACATTTTTGTAATGCAACTGGCATCGAAAGTATCATACAAATAACTTCCAACAAAAGGCTAACGGAGACAGACACTAACGCCCTAGACCAGCTTGAAAATGGAAAGCAATTAGACCTTTCATTATGGCAAAAGTAACTGTAGCCATTCAAGAGTGACACTATTAAGATATCCAATTGCTTCTCAAAAATAAACTGCTACTGTCTTTTATTCTGCTCTGTGTGAGGTTGAACCTTCACCCTATCAAAAATGTTGAAGGACATATGTAACACTCCTTCCAACAGTGGAGCAAGAAGACATGATCAGAATGCTCTACTCATAAGATGACATTGCTGAAAAGGATGTTTTGCCTTCTCATATACACCCAGCATTTTGTGCATATATTCAGAGATCTTGTGGATTCTCTAAACCCCAACCACAAAGGTCCCTATTGTAATACCTTTGTGGGTATAAAACATGTAACATGCAATAGTAAAAGACTATTGTCCAAGGAGTTTGTTTTGATGGGCAAATGACCAAAGTAAACAAATACAGGCTAATTCAACGAATATGTATTGGGTATCTAACAAGGACCAAGTACTGTGCTAGGCACTGGGACACAGGGGTAAGGAAATCATTGTCTTTGTCCTTGAGGATCTCCCATCTTAGTGTGGGAGGCACATTTGTAAAAAGAGAGATTCAGTATAAAATGTGGTGTTATGATAGTGAAATGATCAGTTATAAAATAGGACCAAAGAACAACACTGAAATCCAATCCGGAGAAGGAGTAGAGGGAGCGTTAATGAAGACTTCGTGTAGAGCACGCAGGTTTTCATTTACAGCAGCATGTATGCACGCATTTCTGGAATTTGAGATATTTCACTTTCCCCAACATTGTGAACTGTATAAACTAGCGGGTCCTGTTACAGAGCAGTGGCTACTCATTTTCTGCTATATGCTGTGTAGGTGGGTTATATAAATTGTCTTCTTTGGGATATAAAGACAAATGCTTCAGGGTTGAGTACTCTCTGGAAATATCTTCTCTATAAAGAGAAGTTACTGAGTGCCACTGTGGTAGGCAGAATAATGCCACCTCCCAAAGATGCTCACTTCCTAATCTCCACAACCTGAGAATATGTTACCTTTCATGGTAAAAGGGATTTTGCGGGTGTGATTAAATTAAAAATTTTGAAATGGGGAGATTATCCTGGATTGTCTATATGGGGTCCATGTAATCAAAAAGGTTCTTATAAGTGAAAAGGGAAGGCAGGAGGGTCAGAGTCAGAGAGAGATTTGTAGAGGAATGTGCCATGAACCAAGGCATGCAGGAGATCTCTAGAAGCTAGAAAAGCTAAGGAAACAGATTCTCCCAGAGACTCCAGAAAGAAGCATCCTCGCTAACACCTTAATTTTAGCCCAGTGAGACTTATTTTGGACTTCTGACCTCCAGAACTGTAAAAAAATAAATTTGTTTTGTTTCGAGCCACTAAATTTGGGTAATTTGTTAAAGCAGCAATAGGAACCATACAAGTATTGTCAGATGTCCCTGTTAGATACAGCAAACTGGAGTATGGCTCTTCTACACTACAAGCTCATAGCTAATCTTACTATAACATGGACTGAGTTAGGGATACACGTTATTTATATTTTAGGCAAATGGCAGGCATATAGTGTTACTCAACCTCCTGTAGCGAACTATGCTTCTTTTTGCTGGTCTACTCTACTTCCATTCTTACACTCAGGCTGAAGTCCCTCTTTCAGGACTTTGGGTCCCACAGGGATCTTTCCTGGTCAGAATTCCAGTCTTTTTCACAAATGGTAGTTATTAACTACCTAGCAATCAGCTGTTCTACCTTAGATTGTTTCCCTTGAATTCTATCCCTAAGAAATATTCCCCTACCCAGCTAGATAGATTAGCATAATCAGAGAACTTCTAATTCTTACCTTCCCATATACGCCTGCCTGCCTTCTTTCCTTCCTTTTCTTTCCTTTGGGAGCTCATCCCTTTGTATTTGTGGATGAGGAAAAATAATTTTCCCTCTACCCTTCTAGGTACTTGGCTGAGACACCCCTGTGAAAAAAAGACTAACAGGAGAAAAAAAAACAGAATGTTAATGACATGTATACCCCCTGTATACATGAGAAAGACCCAGGAAAACTGAGTAACTCTCTGAAATGGCCCAAGCCACCACCTTAATATCATCTCCAGCTAAAGACAAGGATGAGGGCAGGGGGCAGTTATGGGAGGTTACCAGGAAAAGCACAGTAAACAAGGGTAAGGTTGCTATGTGAATTTAAGTTGTTGCCTTCTCCACTGGTAAGAGTTTCTAGAGATTTAGAGTCATCCTTCTCTTCTTGTACAGATAGTGAGACACCCTTACAAATGGAGATTTCTCTTTACAAATGTAAATGTCTCTTACAAAAGGGTAACATCTACTCAGTTTTCAAAGCTACACCTGTGTCTGCTATTTCTTAAAAATAGCCAGCTCAGAATAAGTAATATGCCAAAGACACATATTTTGGGGTGGTATATTTTGCTCCCCTTCATAGTCCTACATATTTTATTGTATGTGCTTAAAAACATGATTCTGAGAAGGACTCCATAGTCTTCACCAGACTGCACAAAAAGAATCCATGGCACAAAAATGGTTCAGAACCCCAAGTACTCAGTCCATGTTCTCTTATTGATCCTTGACCCCTTCACAACCCATGAAGCTGTAGAAAGAGACTCCACTTCAAATGCTGACTCAGCATTTCCCACTTGACATCGAGTAAACTACTTGACCCTGATTTGTGAAATGAGAGTAATAACAAAATTAGAGAGTTACGGTAAATAAATGAAGTAACAGAGAAGCCTATGCATGCACAAAGAGTAGGTATTCACTAAATGTTAGTTCCCTTTCAATTTTATTTCCTATTAGTTTAAATAACCTTTCACAGTTGATAGAGTTACTACATTTCTACTGATTTTTTTCTTTTGGAAAATACTGCTTTTTCAGTCAGTCACTTGACATTCATGTCAACTTGGGAAATTCCTGTCCCATCTTCTCTTTCAACCAAGAAGACAATATATTAGCATGCAAAGTGATCCAGACTGGGATACAGTCACTGTCTCCTCCTCCCCAGCTATGTGACCTGAGCAGCCAGACCTTTTAGGTACTCAGTTTCTAAAAAGTGGATAAACTATATCCATTTTTTCCGTCCTTTCTATCACCAAGAACCCTTTCTATTATTTTTTCATGCTAATGAACGTTTTGAAAAAGTTTTATCGCCAAAAGCACTGTATTTGTTATAGAATTATTCATTCATTTTCCTGAAGTTTATTAATCAAACACAAATAAATCTGACGAAGCTTCTAATCAGCATGAATTAATCGGTGTTACCACACAGAATTAGTATGATTTCAGGTGTGAAAGATGACATGAGTGGAGCCATATTAGAATAGAGCTAGAGCAGCCATTTCAGAGGAATTGCCTTGCTGATCTTGTTTTCGTTATCCTCCAAACTGAACAAAACTGCTAAGATTCCAAGGAGTCAGTAAGGAAAAGAAAATCCTGTCTGTAAGGACTGATGAAACTGGACTTTGCTGATGACCAGATCGCTAACCAACCAATGGAGTGCAAGTCTCGCCTTTTGCCTGATACGGAATCTCAAGCCAATGGATGAAGTACAAACCTAGCCTTACCTCATCCAGCACCAATGAACTCTTCTTTAATACAACTCACTTCATCCTCCTTTTTTCCCATAAAAACCCTAAGCCCCTCCCCTGTATTTGGGACACTATTTGAGTTTTCACCTAAATCTATGCTGCCCGAATTGCAATTCTTGGATCCCAAATAAACGCTTCACCTGTTAAATTGGTTTCTGTTTTTGTAGGTTGACACAGGCAAAATCAAAGAAAAGTAGAAAGTCATTTTCATAGGTAAATGAAAAATCACTCCTCTTCCACCCCCATCCCCACTACTACCTTTCAAATCCCTAAGTGCCAGGAATCACCACGGGACTAGATCACTTCCAAAATTCTTTCATCTCTAAATCCCATTAAAATTCACAAACAACCCCAGGCGCATTTTACCTAATCCACCTCTGCAATAATTTTAAATTGCCCCTCAATTTTCAATCATATTAGCGATGAGCGTTTTGTGTTTTTCAAGGTTACTGCGCAAGGTAAAGAACATTTGGGTTCCCATGTATTAGATTTCAGTTATAATTATGTTTGCTTTGCCTTTGGACCTTTAAACTGGGGGGTCAAACACCCAAATGACCCTAATTACTGTACTTTGCATGACTGTTTAGAGGTCTACATAACTAGGATTATTAGGACTCATTGAGGAAATGTTCTGCTTTAAATCTGTGATTTTAAAAGTTTACTAATTTTTTTCTAGGTACTTTTTTTTAATGGATAGGATAACTACAGATACATTTGCTGTCTCCTTCCCCCCATCCAATCTTGTTTTTGCACTCAGAGAAAACCACTCTCTGGAAATGAATGTGTATCTTTCTAGGCCATGATTTTGTAATATATAAACAATGTATGTTATTGTATCTATAAGCAATATGTAATATTTTGTGTCTTTTAAAATTTTAAACAAGTAATAACATCATACTTCCACTTTGTCCTTTTGCAACTTGATCTTTTATGTTTGTGATATTGTGATATATAATAAGAAACATATACTTGGTCTTTGTCCCCATTTTTGGCTCCTAAAACCATTGGAATTTCCTAAGTGATTAAATCAACAAAGGTGTCTTTTGTTATGTTAATGAGGTGACTTTTGGAACTCAGGATAGTGGGCTGGTTGCCAGGGGAACCCACCAGCTAGTTAGAGGGTTGGAACTTTCAGTCCCACCCCCCCACCTCTGGGGAGGGGAGAGGGGCTGGAGGTTGAATCAATCACCAATGGCCAACAACTTAATCAATCATGCCTATGCAATGAAGTCTCCATAAAAATCCAAAAGGATGGGGTTCGAAGAGCTTCTGGATTGGTGAACATATGAAGATTCGAGGAACATATGAAGATGTGGTATACTTGGAGAGGGCACGGAAGCTCTGCACCCTTTCCCCGTAGCTTGCCCTATGTATCTCTTCATCTGGCTATTGATTCATATCCTTTAATATCCTTTGTATTAAATCAGTAATCTAGTGAATAAACGGGTTCCCTGAGTTCTATAAACCACTCTAAGAAATTAATCAAATCCAAGGAGGGGGTCATGGGAACCTCTGATTTACAGCCAGTCAGTCAGAAGCACAGGTGACACCCTGGGCTTACCATTGGCATCTGAAGTGAAGGCAGTCGAGGGACTGAGCCCTCAACCTGTGGAATCTGATGCTACCTGCAGGTAGAGTGCCAGAATTGAGTTAAATTGTAGGACACCCAGCTGGTGTCCTAAGCATTACTTGGTGGTGTGTGGGGAAAGCACCCCCCCGACACACGTTCACACCTTGGAATTTGGTCCAGGAACCCACAGTAATGTTCAACTTTGGTTTTTTTTAGATTTATCCGTATTGGTACTTGTCATTTATTTTAACTGGAACTATATTCTGTTGCATGAATGTATTACATGTTATTCATTGTAATTGAAACAAGCACCCTAGCGACTCCTTATTCCTCACAAAAATAGACTCCGGGTAGACTGGCCCTATCAGTCTATCCAACAAAGCCAGATAGGCCTAGATTCTAATTTGGACTGAAAAAAATCTCAAGCCAAGAACGTCACTGTTCTTATTGTTTTTTGTGTTATTAATATCTTATTATCCACTTATTATTATTTTCAGTTCTGTCTCAGCTCATAGAGGCAAGAAAATGAAACGTTTTATATGCATTTAACACCTAAACGTTGCCAGTATATTGAGAATATTCTGTTCTTTGTAAAGTGTGGGGCAGGGCAGGCTTCATTAGCTGCCTATTAAAGGAATGGGAGTACTAGGGAATGAGGAGGGAGAGTGGCCAGAAGCTTCTTTAAGTATGGGCATTTCTCCTGTAAGTTTTCATAACTCGAATCAGCTATAACTGATTGAATAATTAGGAAATAAAATTTGCATTACTTACTTGCATTACTTTGCAGCTACTGGTAATTGTGACCCTGAAACCCTCTAGCCCTAACCTTTTCTTTCACTGAAACAGTTGCTTTTTTCATGTGCTTTTTAAGTAATGTGAATGCCATTATTGGATTATGGGATACAGGGAGTATTTGGAATTTTTTGGAAATAAATAATATGTATCTTGTTTGAAAAGGTTTATTAATGATTTGGGCCATTGAGAAAATGACTATCAGATTTATCATCTCCAATTATTTAATTTTTCAAAAATGAATCTAGTGATACACTCTGATATTAGGAAATTTAAATTTAGGTTTAATTCTAAAAAGTTGATACCAATTAGCCAAGCAGAGGGAACTTCTAAACCAATTGTACAGTTACTGGAGTTGGTGGACACTGTTCATTCTCTATTGCAAATTTGCAAAACAAGAAAGCCAGGCAAAACACTTATTTAAAAATCCTTATTTTTACATATTTTAATTGCAAGAAGAATAATACAAACATTGTTTATATGAGGATATAATCCAAATTCCAACATAAAAACAAAACATAAACTGGGCTCTAAAATAACAATTATCAATGCAGTTGATATGAATAAATATCAATATTTATTCATAAAAGAAGGGCTTTCGTTCATTGTTTGTTTTGCATTTTAATACATTATATGAGTAACCAGAATAACTTATTTTGTCCAATATCATCTGCATTGTTTCTAAGCCCATAAAAATGAGTTCTTAGTCCTTTTCCTGTGTACTTGCTCAGAGTAGTGTTTTCTTGCTTTGTTTGTTTTTGTTTCATTTGGAGCACTTATTAATTGATTTTGAAAGAAAATTGCTTTCCCTCAGTACTTTCTCCAGAAGCCATCAGCCCTAGTCCTAACCACTGGTCTTTTCGGACATAGCAGCCCTTTTGTTTGCACACTGTTGTGATGAGAGGATGGCTTTAAACGCCTTTTAGCAGAAAGTCACTTTCAGCTTGTACCCAGAGTTGAAATGAGATCTCTCATCACAAAAGATGCCCAGGCTCTGCTATGTAGCGCCATGGAGTGTTGCCCTCACATCACGCCCAAGGCAGTAGTCTCAGAAGTATATTGACAAACTTATCTTTACGCCCAATCCCATTTGGAACATGCAGAACAGATTCCCAAACTTTATGTGACCTCTACTGGCTTACACAGACAGTCTCCAACCCTATATCACCCTAGGGGACCGGAAGCCTTGAAATATCCTTCTGTCTATCCTTATCCTTCTATCCCATGGCTCTACCTCCCAAATTCACCAAGTCTTGGCAACTGCGGAACATGGCTCCAGCCATTCCCGTCCTCACCACCACAGTTAGATATACAAAATAATGATTACAGGTGCATTGGGTAAGGGTTTCTCTTTTTTAATAACAGACAGTAGTCTAAATGTAATTATTTAAGGATTTGATGTCTAATTTTTAACCTAATGAATTATTGATATTTAATAAATAATATTTACTGTATATTATTTTAAAACATATACATTTTTCCAATGCCTTAACCCAATGCTTACAGTTTCTCAACACTTATTAAATAGAAAAATATTCCCTAAAAGAAATTCTACATCTTGAATGTATGCCTTTGGGGCTCTCTTTACCATTAAGGGCTAGTGTTGACAATAAAATAACACCTTAGCTCTATTATAAATTCATAAATTGTAAAAGGTTCTAGCCAGATATTCACCTATTTGTTCAGCAGCTCAATCAACTAAGCATTCATCTAGAAAAAAACTGAAAAACTTGCCCCATTGCAAAGTAGGGCAAAAGACAGAGAATGATGATTTTCACTTTCTCATAGCAAGAAGAAAATGGTGTTAGGGGAAATAGCCATAAAAGAGTGGGGAGGAGAGAAAAAAGGGGAGAGAAAGGGATAGAGTCAAATATATAAAAGGAAAGTTCTATGTGGATGATAATATAAGAAAGTTTATTATTTTATATGATATCTTAGATGATAAGACATCAGTGAGGAAGGGATGTATTGTTTTGAAGATGTTTCATGCTCCATCGTTTACTAGTTGACCTGTCTAAGTATGAGTCCTCTTTACTCTTTTATTTTCAATTTTTATTTTTATCAGTCAAATCTGCTGCTGATGACATGAAATAGAAGAACTTCTTATCAGAAGTCTCTTGTTACCTTCCTTTTCTACCCTCTGTTTCACTGCCCTAGATGCAACTCTTTAGATTATTTTTGCTTTTTAATACTCTTGGCGCTTATCTCAAAGCTGTGGATGATATGATTTTGCTCCTTTTTTTTAATCAACTTTTACAATATATGGCACTTTTGTTCAATTTTCTGGTTATGCAGCACCTTCAGATACCCTTGCTATGTATGGTGAATTTCCAGGTGTATGAATCCTACCTCCCCCAGAGGAAAATAAGAAAACTCAGTTCCCCGGGGTCCTTTGCAGCTAGGGGACATGCTAGGGGGCAGGTATGTAACTTCATTTCATCGAATCAGACTCAATACTATGAGAGTTTGATTTGGAAGTCAGTGACTTGAGGGAAAGGGTTTCCATCCATTTTTCCGCTGAGAGGGTTGAGGTGACAAGCTTTGAGGGCATCGGTGAATCTGGTTTTCTTTAATATTCAGCGGGGCAGCCACAGTGACAGAAATTTCCTCATTAGACTATTTTTGCTTTGTGGTCTTGGATGTTGTTCCTGAAAGCTTAATCCCAGAGCTTGTTATTTCACCCTCCCCAAATTATGTGAGTGTCCCAATATTTTTTTAATAAGCTTCTTTTCTGCGAGTTAGCTGGAGTTAGATGATTCAGTTGCCTCTTCAACATGAAGGATAAGCATTTAGGTCAATTACCCTGCACCCATTCTCCATCTTCCTGCTCTCTGTTAGATATTCATATTATTATTTTAATTCTTTCATTGATGATCAGTATAATTGTTTCCATCAATTTTCACCAGTTTCTCCTCATTTCTCACTTTCTAATTGGAAGATATTAACACCCCACCCTGTCCTCCACTTTCATCCAACCCAAACCTCTTCTAGCTATTCACTTCCCAACTCATGTCAGCTTCACTTTTACTTTTATATTGTCTGTTAATATTTGCATTCCGCTCTGCAACCAGATTCTAGACTTCTAGGCTCTGTCTATAGGTTGACCCTAGAAGTTAGAAACCATTCCCTGGGTTATATTTTAAATTTTGTGAATATATAAATATTATTCAGTGTCAGGCCATGAAGTGTGCTAGCATTACTTTCCTCCTTTTTGAAACCAGTATCATGACCTCTGTACCACATAAAGGAGACTGTTACTAGCATCAGGTCAAATGGATTATTCAAAATTGCTTAAAATCATATCACATTTCAATGTGCTTAATATTTGAACTATGGCCTTCTTTCATTCTTATATTATTTGACCTTATACTAGTCCCAATTATTTTCAATTTTTAGTTATGCTTTCTATTATATTAGGGGTTTTTTTGTGGGTTTTTGTTTTGTTTTGTTTTGTTTTTCCCTCTCATGGAGCTATCCATCCTCTTACCATGACCTGGGTTGCTTGTCCTCTAGATCTGCTACAAATCTGTAACTATAGGACTTCTTTTCTTTGTTCTCCTAGAGTCTTTCCTGGATTACTTCATCTTCCAATGTGTTGATTTATTCCCTTATTTTGTTGAAATACATCATCAAATCACTTTTAGTGAAACACTAATAAGAGATAAAATTGATACTTCTTTGCATATCTGAAAGTGTCCTTGGTAGAATATAGACTTCTGGGTAGAAAATAGGTTTTCTTTAGAACTTTTGTTTTGCTTTGTTTACCTTGATCTTTTAATATTGATATTACTGTTCATTGTTTTCAGATCCTTGGACTTTTTCTTACAAGACGTTGGAGTTGAGATCAATACATAGTGAACTTTTATTATTTTGAAAAGTAGGAAACAATACACACTCCTGGTTAACCCAAAACTTGAAAATATATACATAGTTACTGGAGAAAAAAAAAATAACTCATACAACTTTAGTTAGCATTTTTTCTATTAGAAGGGTAACTGCTATTGAGAATGATGCAAAAGGAGAAAATCTCCGTATCACATTTCCTATTTCTACAGGTAGGTTATGCCTCATATTTCAGGTCTATCTTCCAATCCCTGAAGGTTAGAACTTATAACCTTTAAAAATAAAATTCAAAAGTCAAGATGCACAGAAATAAAAATAAATGACTCATGTCACATAAACAGAAAATATGTATTGAGAGATTAGACTCTTTTATTCACATCCCTTATGGGAATTTTCTATTAATTTAAAGCTTTTATAATTAGATAAATTTTTTTTCTTAATTCGGGAAAGATATTTGCCATATCTTGATAAGCATGTTCCCCAGAATGCTAGACCCAAGAGATGCTTTTTTTTTATGTTGTAAGAATTCCAAATGTTTTGTAAAGTCAGATGCAAGAAAATCAGAACAATGAAAACAAAGGGGAAAGCAGAGCTATTTTATTTTATTTTAGTATATCTCTGCCCTGTGAACCTTTCTAGATTGACTTCATTTTAGAACATTACCTTTAAAAGTTATGTAGACAGCTTTGTAATTTTTGCATATTATTAGGTTTTCTTTTGTTGTTTTCTATTGATTAGGAAACTGCTCACTCTATTTTATTCTAATAACGGTCACCTGTTTTTTTCTTAAAGCATATTGAGCTTTTATTTCTCTATCACTGTGAAGCATATAAACATTATTTATTGATCTACCTACCCCAACACCTCCCCCCCCATAGACTCTAGTAGCCATGGGGACAGGGACTGGCTGTCTAGTGTCTTCCACAGGCCTGGCATGTAAATAAAGACTTGTAACCTAAAACATAATGAAATAATATGACCCCCATCTCTCTCCAATTTTCTGCTCCACAAAGGCAGCCACTTCCAACTTTTTTAGCTGATTTTTAAAAATGTACTCCATAACTCTAAATAAATGTTTATACTGCTATTGAATTCTCAACAGAATTTAAACAGTCTTAGTTTTACAACTTTTAGGCATTTACATTGTCCATTAGCTTCCAGTTTTGCTGATGCAAGGCTGAAGCCACTCTTTCTCATCCTTTTGTAAGTGACTTATCTTTTCTCTCTGAATGCTTTTAGGGTCATCTCTTTATCTTTTACACTCTAAAGTTTTAACAAATCAAGGCTATGTGCAGATCTTTATTCATTTATTGCACTGGATACTTGATGGGTCTTTTCAGTCTCAAGACTCATGTCATTCAGTTCTGGGAAATTTTCTTCCATTATTTCTGGATAATTTCCTCATCTCAATTTTCCGTGTTCTCTTCTTATGGGCGTTCTATTAGTGGGATACTGGATCACTACATCTCTTATCTTTTGCCTAATATTTGTAACTTTGTCTTTTTGTTTCATGCTAGAATATTTTCTCAAATCTAGTTCCCCTATTAAATTTCTTGTTTCTTCAATTTTGTTTTCAACCTCTAAGAAGCTTTTCTTGTTCTATGATTGTCGTGAGTTTATACCATTCTTCTTGTTTTATAATTTCTTACAAATATCTCTGTCATATTTAGAATTTCATAAGTTTAGTAGTGTATGTAATTTATTTATACATATCCCCAGACATACATAGGTTGAAAATGATAAATGAGTAAAGCTTTTCTGTTGTTTGTTTTTTTCCCTGAATTATCTTTGTTTCCTTCAGGATCTTTGTTTGCTTATCTTTCTTTTTTGCACTGCTGTGTCTCTTATACGTATGATGACTCTTGGTTGTCCACTTCTATTTAAACAGAGGTATGGTGTAGCTGGTGTCCAGTGATGGAGCACTATCAGCACAAGGGATTATACATATTGCATGATTTCATAGACATTGAGCTTAAAACAGGCAAAATTGGTCTCTGGTGTTAAAAGTCAACATAATTGTTTACTTTTGATTGTGTAGAGACTGGGGGAGGGCATGATGGGAGCGTCTAAGACACTAGATGTTTTCTATATCTTGATCTAGATACTGAATATAGAGATGTGTTCCCTTTGTGAGAATTTATCTGGGGTAGTTTTGTGATTTGTTCAATTTTTTTTTTGCTTTTTTTTTTTTTTTTGGTGAGGAAGGTTGTCCCTAAGCTAACCTCCACTGCCAATCTTCCTCTTTTTGCTTGAGGAAGATTGTCCCTGAGCTAATACCTGTGCCAGTCTTCCTCTATTTTGTGTGTGGGATGCCGCCAGAGCATGGCTTGATGAGCGGTGTGTATGTCCAGACCTGGGATCCGAACCTGCAAAACTCGGGCTGCCTAAGCTGAACGCAGGAACTTAATGACTACGCCACTGGGCTGGCCCCATGATTTGTTCAATTTTATGAATATATTTATACTTAACTAGAAAGATTTTTGAAAACAAAACAACTAGTGGGATACGTTTCATAGTGAGACAGAGGAAGTAGTCAAAAATTTAAGAGAAGGCTAAACAATTAGAGAATTGGAATTACATTCCAAGATGTTCTTGATCTAGACATTCTGTTTTTCCCCACTGAGGCCCATGAGGTTTATCAAAGCCCTCCTATTGTGACTGGTGAAGGCAGTTATAAGCACCCAAGATATTCTACGCTGTAGAAGGAAATCACAGCACCCCTCAACACGGTACAAATGCATTAGGAACAAATGGAAACTAGAAATAAGGCAAGAAGATAAGAAAGCAAATGTCACCTACTATGGGAAGTCTTACTGACTCCTCTTTTTTGATTTGGAAGTCCTTCTTTTGTGTTTCCATAAGATCCTGGCATATCTGTATCATAGGAATTTTAACCTCTATTATAATTGTCCGTTAACGCGGCCCTCATATCCTCTGGAATAGTATTGTCTTACAGAAATATATGCAAGCCATATGTGAAATTTTACATTTTCTAGCAGTCATGTCAAAAAAGCAAAAAAGAGGGGGCCGGCCCAGTGGGGCAAGTGGTTAAGTGCGCGCGCTCCGCTGCGGCAGCCCCGGTGAGCCGGGTCAGATCCGGGGCGCGCACACATGCACCACATGTCAGGCCATGCTGTGGCGGCCTCCCATATACAGTAGAGGAAGACAGGCATGGATGTTAGCCCAGGGCCAGTCTTCCTCAGAAAGAAGAGGAGGATTGGCATCAGATGTTAGCTCAGGGCTGATCTTCCTCACACACACACAAAAAAAAGCAAAAAGAAACAAGTACAACTAATTTTAATGATAAAATCTAATAATCTTAACAATAAATTTTATTTAATCCAATATGTCCCAAATATTATTTTAGTATGTAATTAACAAAATAAATTATTGAGATATTTCACATTCTTTTTTTGAACTAAATCTTTGAAATCCAGTGTGTATTTTACACTTAAAGTATGTCTCAATTTGGACTAGCCACTTTTCAAGTGGTCAATAGCCACGTGTGGCTACTGGCTGTCGTAGGACAGTGCAACTCTAGAATGAAGCTATCAGGACTGTGACTATCTCTTCTCTTTACATCTTTAGTAACTAACAGAGCTCCACCATTCAGTAGTTGCTGAATAAAGAGTCCTTTTACCATTTCCATAGATGCATAAAAACTGATTAATAATTACCAAAGATTCTTAATCTTAATTCATTTACTGTATTTTGAGACTTACTCTGAACTAGGCCTTGTGCTGGATGCCACAAATTAGCGTAGATATAACTGGAAAATGTATCACAAAGTGATCTAAATGTGGCCAATTATGACTAAGGCTGTATAAATAATCTAGAGAAGAGAGAATGAAAATTAATGCTAGATGTGGCTGAAATTACTTTTGTAAATTAAGTTTAATGCTAAACATGATATGATTTTAAATTAATTCTAGCAAAGTGGTTAAGAGCATAAACTCTGGTATCAGACAAATTGGGCCTGAATTCATCTCCTCCAATTTTTAGTTGAAATTAGGTTTATTCATTTCTAAAACAAGGATAAAATTTATTGTATATCCCAGAGTGCTTGAAAGGATTAAAATGTTCAGCACATATGGGGCTTCACATAGGTGCTGGCACATAGATAACACTTGGTAAAAGTTTACTTATAAAAAAAAAGTTCGCTCTTATTATTGTTATGTCATAGGGTAGGTCACCATTCTCTTAACTATTGAGTATTAACTTGAGGTATCACACTACCTGATTTCAAAATACAAAGCTATTGTAAAAAAAAAAGCTAAAAAACTATAGTAATCAAAACAACATGATACTGGCATAAAAATAGACATAAAAACCCATGGAACAGAATAGAGATCCCAGAAATAAACCCATGTATACATAGTCAACTAATATTTGACAAAAATATCAATGGGGAAAGCATTGATTCTTCAATTAACGGTGTTGGGAAAACTGGATGTTCACATGCAAAAGAAGGAAACTGGACCCCTACTTTAAACCATACACGAAAATCATCTCAAAATGGCTTAAAGATTTGAACATAGGACCTGAAAGCATAAAACTCCTAGAAGAAAACACTGGGGCCAAGTTCCCTGACATTAGTCTGGGCAACGATTTTTTGGATTTGACACCAACAGCAAAGGCAACAAAAGCAAAAATAAACCAGTGAGACTACATCAAACTAAAAATCTTTTGCACAGCAAAGTAAATCACAAACCAAATGAAAAAACATCTTATGGAATGGGAGAAAATATTTGCAAACCACATTTCCAAAAATGGGTTCATATCTAAAATGTACAAAGAACTCATACAATTCAATGCAAAAAAACGAATAATCCATTTTAAAAATGTGCAAAGGACCTGAATAGACATACAAATGGCCAACAGGTATATGAAAAGGTGCTCAACATCACTAATCATCAGGAAAATGCAAATCAAAACTGCAATAAGATATCTTTTCACACCTATTAGTACATTTATTATCAAAAAGACAAGAGATAAATGCTGGAGGATGTATTGGTGAGGATGTGGATAAAAGGGAACCCTTGTGCACTGTTGGTGGGAATGTTAACTGGTTCAGCCACTATGGGAAACAGTATGGAGATTCCTCAAGAAATTAAAAATAGAGCTACCATATGATCCAGCAATCCCACTTCTGGGTATTTATCCGAAGGAAATGAAAACAGGATATTGAAAAGGTATCTGCATGCCCATGTTCATTGCAACATTATTCATAATAGCCAAGACATGGAAACCAACTAAGTGTTCAGCAATGGATGAATGAGTAAAGAAAATGTGAAAGAAGAAAATTCTGTCATTTGTGACAACATGGATGAAACTATAGGGCATTATGCTAAGTGAATAAGGCAGACAGAGAAAGACTAATATTGCATGGTGTCACTCATAGTGGAACCTAAAAAAAGAAAGAAAAGTTAAACTCATAAAAACAGAGAGTGAAATGGATGTTGCCAGGGGGTGCGGAAAATAAGGAGAGGCTGGGAAGAGTACAAAGTTTAATTGCAGTATAAATAAGGTCTGAGGATCTAAAGCATAGTATGATGACTACAGTTGATAATACCGATTTGTACAACAGAAATTTGCTAAGAGAATAGAACTTGTGTTCTCACCAAAAAAAAAAAAAGTAAATATGTGAGGTGATGGATGTGTTAATTAACCTGATGGAGGGAATCCTTTCACAATGTGTATGTAGATCAAATCATCACGTTGCACGCTTTACATATATCACAGTTTTATTTCTCTTTCTATTTCTTCAAACGGTAATGCTGAAGCAGCAGCAAATGTTTACATTCTTATGGTTTCCACAAACTTGTATTTGCGGTACTATTTGGAATGAGAAAGTCTTTTGAAACTTAGTATTTTCCTTAATGAATCAGTAGCCTTGGCCACGAAACAAGTATTTTTTGCTTTAGTACTCTCATCTGAAAATAGGAATATGAGTGTTTACTTGACAGTTTAAACATATAGTAGTTATTATTCCCATTAGAAAGAAATATAATCAATGAAGTAGAATGATGTAACTTGTAACTATAGTAGACAGTCTGTTGATGGACAAATAGGCTCCTTTTTGTGAATAGCTGGAAATATTTGTTGGAGTGTTATTGCAATTGTTGAGCAAGGAGGTCTTGAATGTGAAGACTGGGATAAGAACAGTAAGTTTGAATTATTAATATTTATATGACTTTATTTATTCAGGCTAGTAATAATTACATGAACTTGGCAAAAATGTTAATTAATTCTGTTCCTTCTCCACAGGTGCTCCCTCCATAGGTAGAGTTTGGTGATGGCAGCACATGGTTCTGGGGAAGCTCTAAACAGATGCTTATTTTGCCTTCTCATAAGGTCAAGCTGTTCATGGGAGACTTGTCTTGGCTTAGAAAGATAAGAATCTATTTCATACTCAATAATACATCAATAAAATATTTCATCATGTATCAGGAAGGAATCATCATTTTCTAGAACTGAAATATCCATCAGATATCAGCAGAGAGCTGAAAATTACAACAAACCACTTTGTAGTTGAGCTATAGTTTACTCATCTCTAAAATAGAATAACAACATGCTCCACATCACAGGCCTTACATGAGGATTAAATGCTATAATACATGTGAAGTGGCACCTTGTAAACATAAGCAAAGGAATTTGGAGGAGGAAACAAAAATTAATCCCCTGAAATGGAAGTGTTCTATTTGTTTGAAATGATAAGGAAGTGTTATCGTTTATCACATCAAAGTATTATATCAAAATGTTATCATATTGAAGTATTTAAGTTGGTGGAGTAGAAAAAACAGAAGAAGCCTCAGAGTTCTCATATACCATAATAGACTCACAATTTCAGCGTTAAATCTTAGTTACCCAGAATGTCAGAACCATCAGGGCCTTAGAGACCCTCCATCCTAAGAGTTTCCCTTTTGGCAATTGATTGATGCTTCTTGGCTTAAGGGTAGAATTTTCCTCACCTGGGAATGTCTTCTTCCCTTTATTTTCTTATAGAAGTCTTGTTTAATCTTTCAAGGGTCAGGTTCATGTTATTTCCTCTATTAATTCTTTGTACACAAAAGCCACTAGATATACATGGTATCCATCAGAATTAACAAACCTTTCTCTAAAACCCCATTTTACCTTGCTTTTCAATCATATTACAGTGAGATTTTCAACTCCTCCCCTGGCTGGACCCAAAGGCTCTCCTGACCCCACAGAGTCATTAATAACCAGACCCCATGCACTGGGAAGCCACCACTTCAGCTCATGGATTTACGACTCTTATTTTCAGTTCCTCTTCTTTTCTGGAAATTGGTGACCTCTTCTCCTGCACCCCCTTTTTTTCTTTAGAGCTCAGTTATTCATCTCTTCTGAAGTTATATTTTATCCAGCATTTCTAGGTGTTGGTAACAAGTTTTTTCATGTTAGCTCAGTCCGCTATCTTGCCTGAACTGCTGTATTTGCTCAAAGTATAACTCTTTATTAAAGTATCTACTTTTCAGCCACAGCAACATAACATTCATTTCTCAAAAGTGGCATTTTTAGACTACCCTTAAAGAAACAGATGTCCGTAAAAGTATTTGGTTCACATCCTTAACATGCCATTTATCAAAACAGGCTGCACCCAGGTTGTATCCAAAAGCTAACTGCTGACGTGTCTATTCTAATATCTCTCGACATCAGTTCTCTTCTGCCTCAACCCACAGGTGATATTGTGCCCCTTTGCAAGATAATGTGTGTGCTTTGCAGATATTCTCTAAGGTGACCTAGAAATGAGGAGCTGTGTGTACTCAGTTATGAAAGAGCTTTAATTTGCCCTGTTTTATAATGTACCTGGATCCCGATTTATATGATAATCAAAATCTCTTTGCTTTAGTTTGTAGACACACATAATTAGAGTGCTTTTCTGCTGCTGATTAGTAGAATTAAGGTGCAGCCTTCCTCATTTGTGAAGGCAGGTTTGCTAGAAGTGATTAATAATGGATAAAAGACAGTGATCAAATGCATTAAAATGAATTACAACTTTTTGGAGAAATTGAATTTGGTGTTTGTTTGGTGATCAATGATGGCATTTGGAATTCTATTTAGCTTTATAATTTAACTTTTCAGCTACCCTTCCCACCTAAACCAATTTATGAGAGACAATTGTTGGGATATGAAATATGTAGCTGTTCTAGATATTATGAGTATACTGTTTATCTTTTCAGATTCAGCAAGTTCTTGATTATGTTCCATAAATAGTTACATTCAATTCGTTTATCTTTTATTCTCAGATTTATCCTGAAAGTGTCACACAGATGTAACCTAATACAAATCACAAGATGGCCAACAGGGGAAAAAATAACACATTGGTGGGATGTTTGTTCATGCTAAGACGGTATAGGTAAAATTCCATCAGTATAACCCATTAGACAGAGTGGTATAGCATCTCATTCTATAATACTGAAAAATTCTATTCACTCTCTGTGAGTACTTTTTGACATTTACTCTCCAGTTTCTTTTTCTTATAATGTCCCTTGTATAAGTAGATGTTCAGATATCATTGTGGATTTTATAAACAAGAAATATTATTTGAAATGTAATTTATTTGACATGAAATAGTTTATATAATGTCTTTCATATGCAATACAAATGTAGATTCAAAAAAGAAGATGTACAAATTATAATGAGAAAGTATAAAAAGGATTGCCAATAAAATATGTAGTAGTTATAATCTTTATTATAATTAGCATTTTTAAAGTTTATATTTTAGATAAAAGGAAACAGAAGGAACATTAAGTGACTCAGCCTCTCACCACCCAAGTCCTTAGCACAGGGTAGGATGGGTGGTGGAGTGGTTAGAGAAAGTGCTGGGCTTCCCTGGGACAGAGACTGGGACAGGGACTACCAGCCTTTCAGAAAAGCCCTTCATCCCATGTGGGAAGTCATCCAATATGGTAAGGGAACAGTGAATGATAAGGGCAGGCTGAGATAGCATTATCAGTTGTTCATAGACTGTGTACGGCATATAGATTACCCAAGAGGAAAATCCAAGTGTCGCCTGGGAGGTGCAGACATGCTGAGAAGCAGGTGGATCTAAGGTCCAGTAGTTGAGATGATCAGGTGCAGCTATTCAGATCCTACAAACCAAAACAAAGGCAGGTCCATGCACTGGTACTGGCACAGGCCCATATGCTAGGAATCACCAGTTGTATTATTATAAAATGCAATAGTAAAAAAGGCCAGTGTCAGAGATATAGAGGATGAGCCAAATCGACTGGAAGCCCACACAGAACAGAAACCAACACTTCCTTCACAATACATGTAGTGAGACCCCTCTTCCACCCCCAGATAGAAGTGGGGTATCACTTATGGAGAGTTTGCACTTTGAATTGACTGGATATTTACCCACTTGTCCCAGAAATAAAGACAAATTAAACACTAAATGCAGAAGTGCTGATGGTGCTAAGGTCTTCTGTCGGTTAAATTCATGCTTCTCACTGGATCCTACACTCCTCTCCTAAAATTACCAGATTTAACAGTGGCTACAGTTAAAGATTAGTGAAGTTATGGAAAACACATAAAAATACATTCTTTGGAACGTCTGAACTAAAGTGAGTAAATATCTATTCTTACACACTCTATTTCAATATCTTATTCTTACCTATTTGTATAGGAGCTGTAGGCAGCATTTAGATGACACAGATTGAAAAAGAAACAATTTTATTTGGCTACTTTTGTCTGTGCATGCACATACCTGCTCATCACCGCCCAGACTTGGTGGGAGTGCCTCCTCCTGCCAATGGTGGTCCAGAGCTGACATTTGCAAATCATATCATTAGAGCTAGCAGGGGAAAATAATGTCAATGATGTCCTCCTCTAGAAGTTCCTGATGTTGCTAAGGTTTTCTACTGGTACAATTCCTCCTTCTTTACTGGGTTATACACATCCGTTCTTTTAAGGCCACATCTATATTTGGGCCAAATCTCATAATCCACATTGAAAAAAAAAAAGAACACAGACAGCGTAGCTAGAAATACCACTCTCTAAAAGAGATTATCTGTCTCTCTGGAAAATTATTCAATTCTACCAAACTTTAAACAAATTGATTTTCAAGTCCTCAACCTATTAAAAGTACATTTTTTTTATTTCCCAAATAATATGATTTACAATTTTGTAACATCATCACTATGCTTCATAAAGCCATGATTCTCAATAACTGCCCAAGATACAATTACACAGGAGTCATTTCTCCTAATAATATTAATGTCGGAAGATAATTCCTTCTGTAGAAAATTTTTGGGTTATCAAGATTCAAGGTTATGCATGTGTGGACACACATATACATAAGTGTGTGTGTATCCAAGTGAAACTTTTACTTTCATTGTTTGGGTGACATACATTTCTTCTACCCAAATAATTTTAATAATTTGACACAATCAAAATATGCCACTTTTGAACACATCAGTCTCTCTGATGAGAAATACAAGGATTCAAAATGGAGCAGGTAGCCTTTAGACAAGCAGACCCGGGTTGAATCCTGGTTCCAGTGAGCTGTATAAGCTGAACAAGTTATATAACTTCTTTGAACCCTATAATTTCTGGATCTCTAAACTATGTGGTGGTGTATAGCAATAAAAATGTTAAGCCTATATTGTTGTTGTGAGGATTAAACAAGGTGTAATAAAATGCTTATCACAGTGCCTGCCATAATATAGGTTCTTAATAAAGTTATTCTCTTTGAAACTGAAGCTTCAGATTCCATGTATCATTAAAGTCACAAGCTTTTGTTTCAGAATATCTATCTCAGCTTCCCATAGTTAACGTTTTATTTCCGTATTTCATCAACTATTTTTCTCATTCATCATTTGAGGCTGAATATACTTTTTACAGTTTATCTTTTTATTATAGCCACTCATTAGGTCTATTCTTTTCTCTATATGGCCAATTCACTTTGATTTAAGTGGGGAGCTGAAACATTAATTTATTATTTAAGTTTTGGGTGTTTGATCAAAAAAATATTCTTGAGAGCATTTTGGAATTAATATATTACTAATTATAATCATTAGTACGTGAAATTTTAGATGAAATTAGGAGACTCGGAGCAAACCTGGGCAGGAAGTATAATATAGAGACGGATATATGTTTGATTCATGGCTAATACTCAACATGTGTTTATTGAATGAATGTTTTGGAAAGTTCCAAGATGTTCATGATTCCATACGGGAAGAAAAATAATCTTTTTTTCAAAACACAGTTATGCTTAACAAAAGCAAGCTGAAAAATATGATTCATAAGCAACATTTCAAAAATAAAGGGCACTCAAGAGAACTAGGATAGTCTCTGGCTCCTACGCTAACCCGTCTTGTGACCTCAGACAAGATATATCCCCTCCCCAGGTCTCAGATCAAAAATGTGTAAAAAGAGGAGTTTGGACTCATGACCTCTAGAGTTTTCCAATGTGTTCCCAATTTCTTCATGTGTATTTCCTATGTGAAGCAAATAACACATTCACAACTACAACTAGTACAGTTTTAATCGTCACCCTACTTTAAATGATCTTTAATGTTCTATGGGCTTCAATAAATACGGAGGTAGCCAAAGATTATAGGAGAGATGTAACAGGGCCATAGCACAAACCTTTATGGTAACTATTATACCCACATAATACACAGGCATCTTGCCCCTGTCTTCTGTATGCTGTGAACCCTAAGAGGGCAGGGACCATCTCTACTAACTCATTGTTGAATCTCCAACAACTTTTATAGTGCTTGGCGCATGGTAGTTGATGAGTAAATATTTGTTGAATGAATGGTAGAATGTATTCTACATGAATAAGGATACTAGTTACAAGGAAGTTTTCACTACAGTTTACTGTTCATTAGCTAAACAAAATGGGATAGAATAGTACAAAAAATATGTGCTGAACCTACCAGGAATCAAGGACTATGATTTTTCCTAGAGATGCAAAATCTTAACCCTGAAAAACCAGGTGTGACAAACGTGGTAGGTTATTTCTATATGATATGGTAAGATAGAAATAAGTAAGGAGGCATGTAGCCCAGCCTGGGAGAAGGTTCAGGCAAGGTGTTTTGGAGGATATGATCTCTGAGGTGAATCTTGGAAGACAAGTAGAATATAGACAGGTGAAGAAAGGGAGAAAGATATTCCAGGTGGAAGTAACATGCCACGCCTTAAGGAATGCCATTATAAACCAGTTCTGGTCTCTCCTAAGATTTCTAATTACAGTAAACTAGGCAGCTACTTGCAACATCTAATATATGGGTTCTGAGTTAGATGGATGTTAAGTTATTTAGTAGTTACCTAGACTGTGGCGGTCAATCCCAGAGGGAATCCTAATTGAGAATCCATTTAACTGACTAGCTCTTAAGACGTCAGACTACAGCACAGCAATGACAGCATTTGGATCAATGTTTCCAACAGCAAAACACAATTATTAATTTTGAATTGATTGGAATTGAGGGTTTTTTTTTTATTCCAGAACAAAAATCATAGGCAAGGAAAGCTGACCATAATAAAGAAAAGGTGACTTCTTTGACGTTATCTGTCATTGGCCACAGTAGTGTACCTGTAACACCACAGGTATACGACGTGTGCATTCTAGGAGTGTGCTTGAGGTTACAGGTAAGCTCCTGGAATGCATACTTCATGTACAGTTTTCTGAGAATTACAGTGTTGGTTTTGGGTTTTTTTCTGTCCTTTCTTGACTCCCATTCCCTGGTTTTACTATGATGCCAGAGGTATACATTAATTTGAGAATGTGTGACTGATAAAGTTTTGTGTAAATGTCTAAACTACTTACTCAGACATAGCCAAGTGAGGCACTTCACAGTATTCAGATGTTGTTCTTAAACTATTTCTTCTCTGTACTCTGTACATAAGATTCTGTACTTAGTCCATTTGTTATTCTTATCACACATGCTTACTTTGATTTCCTTTTTGTATTCCATGCAAGACTATATCCCCCTAAGGAAGAGAGACCATGTCTGTCACTGCTGTATCCTCTGTGCCTAACCCAGGCCTGACACATTGCAGATACTCAGTGATGTTAGTGGAATGGGCTAACGAATGGCAGTAGTTATGCTCTACATAACTGCATAGGAACACATGTTAGCAAATAGGAGAAAATCTAAGAACCAAATATACTATGCCACAATTTTCTTTGTCTCTCACAAGGCTTTACTGCAAAAACATCTTCTATTATTCTGCCATCTGCCTTACAACCTTTCCTTTTTCCATTTCCTGGTTATCATTTTTTAAAATTACTCCCAACAGCAGAATCACTGCCTCCCTTCCTGTTGAGGTGCACATCATTTTAGGCCACTACTTCTCCATTTGCCCTATCATGGCCTTCTTTGCTCTTCAGAGATGATGGCGTCACAAAGCAAAACTGTCCAGGCCCAAAGCTTTTCTTTCCTGACATAGTTTCCTTGGATGATTCATCAAAAACCAATTTCCTCACTGCACCAGGTTTGTCTCCCCATTTCCCCAAGCGACTGTTTCAAACTTTAGTTCTCTCTTGTCCTACCAGCCCCCTTTCCCATTCATCTTCAGGAGATAGCTTTGTATTGATCAAGAAAATAGAATACCCTTCTCTACCTACAAATCCATCTGTAATTACAAATATCACTACATTTTTCCCTCTAGTTTTACAAATGTCTTTTTTCTCTTCAGAGCCAATCCCTTTCCTTGGGCTGTTGACCTCAATCCCCTCTCTTTACCTAAGCTGTTTGCTCTCTCAATTATAACACCTTTCCTATAGTCTCATTGTCTTCCGTCCACTGGATCTCTCCCCTTAGTATATACGTACCTCTCATCCCTAAAGAAAGGCCTCCCTTGACTCCATATCTACCTCCAGATACTAGTCAAGCTTTCTGCTCCCTTCTCAACCACCTGTCAATTACATATTCATTCTTCAGTGCTTAATTCAATATGATTTGGCTTATACTCCTACTATTCCTTGGAAACTATTTGGCCAATGTTACCTGCCGGTAATCTTCATCTTAACAAATCCAAAGAGCCTCTTTGCCACAAGTGATATAGTGGAACTTGCTTCTTAAATCTTTAAATTATTGGTGTCCATTACACTCTTTTCCCCCTATTCTTCTCTTACCTTTTTTAACCACTGATTCTCACTCTTTTTATGGGTCTATTTCTCCCCAGTTCCCTTCCCAAGGATTCTCTACTGTGCCCTCTCCACTTCTCTTTCTACTTCCTTTCTCTGGGTGACCTCATCAATTATCATGGTTTTGCCCACCTCCTATACAATAATTACCTCAATATATTGTCACTACTTTTGATCCTTCCTCTGGGCTTAATATAACCAACAGTCTACTATACCAGCTGGGCATGACCACATAGCTGTTCCATACAGATCAAACTCAACATTTCAAAGCTGATTTTTTGGTTTCATACTAAGTCCAGATTTATTCCTCTAATATATCCTCTATTACAATGCATTCTGCATTATCCACTGAATGACCCCAAATGGAAACCTAGTGAGTTTGTACACTCCTTCCACTCCATCCCTCACTATATCTGTATCAGTCAGGGTTTGATCACAAAATTAGAACCACAAGGAATGATAGAAAATACGGATTTATATTGGAATTTGACCCTAGGAATTGTGAGAGCTCATTAAGAAGTTTTTATAGGGCTGTTCCTTTTGCATCCGGTGCTGGGTCTGGCTCAAGAAAAGCTGAAGGAAATCCAATGGGAATTAGAGGGGCTATGGGCCCAGCAGCTGCTCAAGCCAATAAAGTGAACCAGCATTTCAATAACAATGTGTTTGAGCTACAACTGTGCCCAGTGCCCCACTGACATTGCCAACATAAAAAGAATATTACTGCTGTTTCACTTCTGCCTTCCAAATCTCACATAAAATGTTTCACATCATTCATGTTAACCTAAACTATCCAAAGAAGGGAATTCTGAGAAACATAGTTCCAGCTCAAATAAACTGGCATACTGGAAACCCATCACAACATCCAATTAGTCAAATCCTGCCAATTTCTAAAGTTTCTGTCTTTATCCACTTTTTGCTGGCATAACCCAGTTCAATTTGTAATAACCTTCTTCACCTGATTTCTTGCATCTACTCTACCTCGCACTCATGAATCCATCCTTCATAGCACCGCCACTCTGCTCTACCTTTAAAAATCAAACATGACAGCATTAGCTCACACATAGGTCCCACATTTCTCCCAAAATTAAGTTCAAGTACTTTAACCTGATGTAAAAACCTTTAAGATCTGGTTCCTACCACTTCAAGCCTCATGTCCATTTCTCCTTGCCTTGAACTTGAGCAATTCTAGATCATGCTTAGACTCTGCTCCTCCAACCATGTAAATTTATGAATTTGCTCATGCTGTACCTTCTATTTCAACTGCTTCCCATCCAATCCTTACTCCACACACAGTAACTGGGCTAAATCATTCTTATCTAACTTAGACTCAATGTTGTTTGGAAAATCCTTCACTGATCTCCATCCATACTTCCCCTTGGGCTGGTTTAACGCTCCCTCATTGAAGCTCTTTCAGTAGCCACATCTTGGGCATTTCTCTTTTATAGCAAGTACCATATTATTTTGAAATTATCTATGTGTGCTCTTCACTCTTGGGTAATACGTTGCTTTAGGATAAGGTCTAGGACTGGTTTATTTTCTTTCCTTCCCAGACCTAAGATCAAGTTAGATTCATAAAATATGATTGACAATGTTTGCTAAGCCAAACTGTAGTGACAATGCCTTCCTGTTTTCCAAAACAATCTATCCTGGGACTGGTCCTGTGATACCAAGGAGGGAGAAAACAGAGGAAAATACACAGCATTGTATTTTATATCTAGAAAGAACTATTACCTTATCTCCTTCCAATGTGTGCCTTCTAGTACTTCTTTCTGAAAAGATTTGAATGAGATGAGAAAATTAAACTCTCAGGAAATTATAAAAGTTTTACTATTTATGAGAAGATATTAGTTTCATGGGAAATCTATATTTTCTAAAATTTTTACATTGAAGTAGATTTGATTACCCAAACAAAATTAGCAGAAAAATATATGAGTTATAAGAATTCAATCAAGTTGTCAGATACACAATATGTGAAAATCTATAACTTTCATTTAAACTAGCAATGAACAGTTACAAAACGTATTCAAACAAATAACTTTATTCCTAATCTCAAGAGAAAATACCTAGAAATAAGATTAACAAGAAATACACAGGATTTTTATGAAGAAAACTACAAAGATTCACTGAGGTGCATACAGGAAGATATGGATAAATGGCTATATCATGTTACTGTATAAGAAGAGTAACTCTTTAAAGGTCAATTCTTTTTATTGTGACTAAAGGCAATTCATTCACAATCTAAAGGAAACATTTAAAGACCTTCACAAAACCATTTAAATGCTCATTTGGAAGTGTAAATGGACAAGAATAGGTATGTAAATTTTGAAAAAGCAGAGTTATTGTACGGACCCAACCTTCTCAGATATTTTAAAGAACATTGTGGAGCTAAATAATTAAAACATTGTAGAAATAAATGAAAGATTAATGGAATAGCAAAAATAGTTCTAAAGCATAAACTAATATGTGTAAGAAATAAAAAATAATGGCAGCATTTTAAATCAGTGGAGAAGGAAGCATTGTTCAATAATCTCTGCTGGGACAATGGCTTATATATGCAGGAGAAAAACAAAATAATCTTTTGCTTTCATTCCAAATTCCAAAATATATTCCAAATGGATGAAAGAATTACATGTTTATTTATTTATTTATTATTTTTTGTGTGTGTGAGGAAGATCAGTCCTGAGCTAACATCCATGCCAATCCTCCTCTTTTTTGCTGAGGAAGACCAGCCCTGAGCTAACATCTATTGCCAATCCTCCTCCTTTTTTTTTTCCCCTTTTCTCCCCAAAGCCCCGGTAGATAGTTGTACATCATAGTTGCACATCCCTCTAGTTGCTGTATGAGGGATGCGGCCTCAGCATGGCCGGACAAGTGGTGTATCGATGCGCGCCCGGCTCCCAACCCGGGCCGCCAGTAGCGGAGCACACGCACTTAACCGCTAAGCCACGGGCCTGGCCCCTATATGTTTTTTTAAAAAATAGACAAGATTATCTAACTCAATCGTTCTCAACCAGGAATGATTTTGGCCCCTGGGGACACTTGGCAATGTTTGGAGACAGTTTTGGCTATTACAACTTGAAGAAGGGGTGCTATTGTTATCTAGAGCTCTAGCATCTAGCCAGGGGAGCTGCTAAGCATGCTGTAATGCACAGGAATGCCCCTCATAACAAAGAATGATCCAGTTCAAAGTGCCAGTAATGCCAATGAGAAATCCTGATCTAATCAAAAAGGCAAAAATCGATAGTGGTTAACAATTCATAATATTAGTATAATTAAAATATTAGGAACCAAAATGACAAACTGGTAAAAAAAAAAAAAAGGTAACTGGTTTTTAAAAGGGTAAGAAATATGACTTTAGTGAGGCTTCAGTTAGAATTGGGAATGGGGTATATCAGTCAAGGTCCAATCAGAAGACAGAAACCACTCGTAATTTGAACAGGCAAAGTTTATTAAAAAACATTATTAAGTATCATGGAGATTGGAATAATGAGGGATTGGTTTGTAAGAAGTAAACTCTAAAGAATACAGGAATAACAGTTATTAGGAGTAGTCACTACCCCTAGACCTGAAATAGCACCCAAAGAAGAAGTCTCCCAAAGTACTGATGCAAATTTTTTGGAGAGGGCACAGCTCTCTGGATGGTAGAGAGGTGGCTCTGGTTCCATGCCAGCACAACTTGCTAAAAATTCATCCTCCAGATTTAAATGATTAGGGACTGTACATCAACTGATCTTAAATTACAATGGTAGAATTTTCTCTCTAGCATTTCCTTACCTGTTTCAAAGACTACAAAGAGGCCATGATAGATTGTACTCCCTGACGGACTTCCCCTACTGACATTTAGAACCTATTCTTCTCTCCAGTCTCTGGTTCCAGACCTCTGTGATTCTCAAGTGTTTTTTTTTTTTTTTGCTGTTGAGTTGTGTGAGATGTTTCTGTGTCCTTATGATCCATTCCACTTTTTGCAAAGGCATGCAGGGGAGGGGGGGAGAGGGAGAGAGAGAGAGAGAAAGAGAAAGGGTGAGAACAATAAAAACAGGCAAATGACATGAATAAAGATTAAAGAAGAAAAATTCAAATGGCTAATAAGCATGAAAAACTGTTCAGCCTTCCCAATCTCTAGTTCATAACTGTGTAACACTTCTAAGTATTAAAGAAGAATTTGAAAAGTTATGCAGAGCTATAATGTTCTCTCTCACCCTTTTTAGTACCTCGTTCTTTCGTCTCTTATAGATCATGATCTCAGTTGTGAGTTGGTGTTCGATAAATGATTCTCATATATGTAATTTTAAGTTCATTACATCATTCAGCAGTCCAGATGAAAGAAAGCGTAAGAGTAATAGCAATCATTTAACAACAGGAAGTCACCAGGGAGCATAAAAATTGAAAAATGCAAAATAAATATCTTGTCTGCCTGAATTAATTGAGCTAATCAAGAAGCGTGTTGCTGTTGATGCCATGATTACTGTGATGTACCCACGGGGGAAGTTGAAGCCTTTGTTTGCACTTGTGCTAAATGCTATCACAGGATTTATTATCATAGAACTGACACATTTTCAAAACACTGCATTAAAGTTAACTAAAAACTGTAACCAGGGAATTGAGAAATGAAGACCAAATATTCAGCATACCAAATGGTTTTAATTATCTAAATATGAGGAAGCCACTATAATAAATAATAGCAGCTGAAAAATTTTGAGAATTTTCTAGATGCTAGGCACAATGACTAGTACATTATCTCATTTCATCAACTTGTGAAGTTGGTACTATTATTATTTCCATTTTACAGATGAGAAAACTAAGGCTGAAGAAAGAGATGAAGTTAGTGGTAGTACTTGGATTCAAACTGATGTGACCACAAACTTCATGCTTATTAGATGAAATATGGATATCCTTATACCCATTTGTTTTGAGTTATATAATTTTATTCTGACTTTAGAAGTAAAACTTGTTCTTTTTGGGAAAAAATTAAATTTTAAAAGCACAAACAGAAAACAAAACATGAACATTTGTCATATTTCTTCTAGCACTTTTTTGGTGCAAATATATGCTTTTTACCCCAAATTGAGATCATACTACATATCTTATAATCTGTTTGTTTTCCTAACTGTACATCATAAGCAATTTCTCATGTTGGTAAATATAATTCTAAAACATGTGTTTTAATGATTACAAAGTATTTAATCATATAGCTACATAATGATCTTTTAATCACTTCTGCAGTGTTAAACATTCAGTTTATTTGTAATTTTTCAACTTTATAAATCTTTGTGTGTAATATAATCTTTGTTTATAATCATTTATAAACTTCATATTTATAAATTAATAGAAATAGTATTACCTGGGAAGAAATCATGAAAAATTAACCTTCAGAAAAATTGTAGCAATTTTTAGAAGTTTGTGAGAAGGCACATTTTCTTGCCCTCTTGACCATAACAACTCCTGGCTATGACTTAATTTTAACATTTATAGAGAAAGTAATGTCTTCTTGCCTTACTTTTCAGTCTTTTCCTTATTTTCTATGTTAGATTTATTTCATTCCAAGCATCTTAAATAGGCCCTGGTTAACTCAAATAAAAAGAAATTTTTAAAAGAATATTGGATAGCTTGCAACATTGAAAATACAACTGAACAATGTGATATCAGTTGATACTGGGTAATTCTGGGGATACAGGAAGCATGAACTAATGGAGAGTTTCTTCAAGGTGCTGCTGTTTGAACAACCCAGCCTTGGCTTTTCTCTGGGAAGAGTGTTGATTGCAGTTTGTGTTAAGAGGGGCACAGATCCAGCAAGACCATGTGAAGTAGATAAGGCATGTTTCCTCAAAAGGAAACAATAAAGACAAACAACAGACACCCTCCCTAGTGCAGAAAAATATGTCCCTATATATTTGTTGGCTGTTGGTACTTCTTTAGTGAATTACTTCTTCTCTACATGCCCTTGACTTTCTCAACTACATGTTTGTGCTTTTCTTACTGTTATAATATCTTTTTTATATATTAAAACATGTACCCCATATTTTCATATTCATTGTAAATGTTTTTGCTTCCTAGTTTCATTTTGCATTGAAATTTTGAAGATAATATGGGAGATCCTTTGCAAAAGTTTTTAACTTTTATATAGTTAAGTAAGTAGGTGTTTGTTTTATCATTTCTGCCTTCGCTGTTGTGTTTAGAATGTTATTCCCGGCCTAAGAGCCTATCTAAATTTGTTATCACAGCTACCATCTTTGGTGCTTGATCTGATTATTTATATGTATTTTCTCGTGCTTTGTTTAGTATATTTTGTTCTTTTTTTCTGTGTTTTACTCTTTGCTGCTGGTCCTTCTCCTATCTTGTATTCTAATTCTACCAACTGGCCTCTTACCAGCTCCTCTATTCAGAAACTGCTATTTCATACACAAATGCCAATAATCACAACTTAAATGTTTTATTTCTCAACATTGAGTTACTTGTTCAGTATTTGACAGACTTCTCAAATCCTATGAGTTAAAGAGATATCCCAGGAACAAAAAATTCTATCGGAAACCCCAGAGCTATCCTTGTCACTGCTGCCTGCTAGCTGAATTTCCTTCTGTCCTCTTCCCATGAGGATTTGAGCCTACCTCTGCCCTCCTTCTTGTCAGGAGTTGAAGGACGACAGTCAAGCAATCCAAACACTGGAGAAAAGTTATCTTCTGAGAGCAACACAAATAAGAATCAACGCTGCACCTGGCATAAATAACAAGCCATACTACACGTTGTCTGAATATCAAATGGAATTTAAATAATTAAAAACATTAAACACATCCTGAATATCAAGTCTTAAAAGAATTTATTTTTTTTACCTCTTGCTACGGAAATCTTCAAATATATAAAAAGTAGAGAAAATATTTTAATGATCCTCTCTTGTGCCCATTTCCTGATTTCAACAAATAGCAAGATATTCAGAGCACTTCTTAAAGGAGATTAGCATGTCAAAATAGAATAATTGACAATTAAGATTTCTCTCAGCAGCATTCACAGTAATATACTTCTGAAGGATCTCAGTGGCTGCTATAAGCCTCACAGCTAACAGGACCAAGTTCATTCCTCTCATCCTTCATCAGTATCTGTTCAGTATTGTGGGAGATAAAAAGTAAATGAGATATTCATACAACTGGAATCCATGGAGATCCTTGAGCAATGCAAGAGAATGTAATGGAAATTTAACACAGAAATGGGTTCAAATTTCTGTAGCTGTGCCATTTTCTAATAATGTGTCCTTGGGCATGTTAAAGTTGTGGCACTGTTTTCTTCTCTCAAAAAAAAAAGAAGGGCTGGCCCCGTGGCTTAGCAGTTAAGTGCGCGCGGTCCGCTACTGGGGGTCCAGGTTCAGATCCCGGGCGTGCACCAAGGCACCACTTCTCCGGCCATGCTGAGGCCGTGTCCCACATGCAGCAACTAGAGGGATGTGCAACTATGACATACAACTATCCACTGGGGCTTTGGGGGGAAAAAATTAAAAAAAGAAAAAAGAAAAATAAAAAAAAAGAAAATTGATAATACCTATTTCTGAAGGTTTTTTAGGGATCAAATGAGATTTTCTATTTCTATGCTCAATACAATACCTTCACTGTGATATTTAGTAAAGTAAATCTTCCCATCTCAAAAAATTTAAATAAATTTCCAGAATTCACATGCTAATTATGACCTTCTAGCTAACCATGCCAAATAATTTCGACCAAAACTTTTTAACAATTTTACTTTTTTTTTTTAATCTAGAGGCTGTGGCCAAGTTTGGAATATGAGTTGTCAAATTAAGCCAGAGGGAACATACAGGAGGCTGCTGAGGTTAGGGGTGTAGAGATAGCCAGCCAACAAAGATTTTATGCAGAAGAATCAGCCAGCAGTCAGGTTCCAAACTAGTCAGACAGAAGAGGGCAGCCAAAGTATAATTTTCACACAGCAAACTGGAGAGAGCTATTCAGGCCTAGTTCTAAGGAAAACACTGCAATCTTTACTATATTAAAAAAAAAAAAAAGAAAGAAAACAACGTGAGGTTTATATCAATCTATTGGAATACAGCAACATTTAATATTATGAATTTAAAGACTCCACAGTAACATTTAAACAAAAAGATTTGTACGATGCATATTAAATTTAAAAAGCAGATCACAGAAGTGTGTGTATACAATAGTTCCAACTACTATATAAAATGTTGATTTATGAGGATAAGGAGTAAACAGGACCAGAAGAAATGAAACAGCAAATAAATACGTTAAGATGGTGGGATCGTTTTCTTTTTTCTGTTCTTCTTTTTTTTTTTTTGAGGAAGATTGGCCCTGAGCTAACTGTTGCCAATCTTCCTCTTTTTCTTTTTTCTCCCCAAAGCCCCAGTACATAGTTGTATATCCTAGATGTAGGTCCTTCCAGTTCTTCTATGTGGGGTGCTGCCTCAGCACGGCTTGATGGGTGGTGACTGGGTCCGTGTCCAGGATCCAGAGCAGGAAACCCCGTGCAGCCCAGCCAAAGGGAACACATGAACCTAACCACTACACCACCGGGCTGGCCCCCGTTTTCATTTTTCTTTTTCACTTTTCTTTATGTTATAAAATTGTGCAATAAATAAAAAGTTAGGAAATAAGAGCCTTTGGCTCTGAAGGAAGGCTGGGCGAGATCACAGTCCATCAGGGGATACAAACCTCTTTGGGCGAAGACAGAATCTCCAGGAAATATGCATGGTTATTTACTGACCTAACTCTCCTTACCTTTGATGTTGTGCCAGAAGCAGGGAGAGAGGTAAGACCCTTGAGAAGAAAGTCCTGTGGTAGGTAGAGGGAGATGAGAAATTATTGTTGGAGACAGCCCAATGGTGCTGTTTGGTAACAACTTTCTTGAATATGTGAGTAGGATGTCCATTCTCAACCAAGATTTGACCTTTGTTAAATGTCAGGCTGTTGTTCAGGTCTCTTATTTCTTAGCTTCACACATGCCTAAAGTCAGGACAGAATTCTTCCATTACCAGCAGATACAATAGTCAGCAACACAGACGTTACAGAAGCTTCCATAGGGAAGGAAAAGAAGCATTTTCTATCATATATTCAATAGCACACAACCTCACAAGTCTTCTTTTTAAGATCCTCTAGCTTTACTAATAACCAGGGAGTTTTCCATCTTCACCTTTCTCCACCCAATATTTAACCTGTCCAGGGCCGGCCCCGTGGCTTAGCGGTTGAGTGCGTGCTCTCCGCTGCTGGCGGCCCGGGTTCGGATCCCGGGCGCGCACCGACGCACCGCTTCTCCGGCCATGCTGAGGCCGTGTCCCACATACGGCAGCTAGAAGGATGTGCAGCTATGACATGCAACTATCTACTGGGGCTTTGGGGGAAAAATAAAATTAAAAAAAAAAAAAAAACCTGTCCAGCTCTTCTTTTCCTGGTTGCCAGATCTTTTCCTCATCTCTGCATAATTTCTTGTTTTTATTCAGGAAAAGTGAGCCTGGTTGCTGCTCCAGTAAGCAAACCTGCATACCCTCAGGCATCACTTCACTCAGAAAATAAAAGGCCCTCCAGTTAGCAGAATGCACTCTTCTGGGAAGGCATTGGAGAACTGAATAATATATTTTTTATTTGCTCATTGGCATTGGATACTCTTTACATATGCTTATTACCAATTAATTGAAGTTTTTAGTTTTTAATCTCCAATATATATTGGAGACAGAAAAGCTTAATTAGAAGACATTGCATTTCATAGATGTAAAATTATTGTTCCAATTTTATTTTGAAAATAAAAACATGTGAGAACTTTAAATTTAAAAAACATTAGGCAATTTCATATTTTTAATATCCCTGTGCTCTTTCCATAATCATATGCTTCATCTAGAAATGTGGCACAGTGCTCAAAAAGAGAAGTGACATTAATCAAGAAGGACACCTTAGTGAATTAAAAAAAAATGTTAAGCAGAGAAAATTATCATTCACGCATTTCTAATGAATTTGGGCATTAAACAAATAAAATATGGTCGTTCTAGCTTTTGATTTCTAGCAGATGAACTCTGCACCCTGGTGGAATCGTTATTGCATGAGTAGGCTGCAATTCATTTTTCATTGTCCAAAATTCTATAGCCTAAAATGAGAAGAAAAGCACTTTTTTCCCCATGAGGGATGGTGACAATTTCTTAATTATAATTGAACTCTCTGAAAATGAGTAAGTGGTATATAAATTATTTAAGTCTATATTCACCTTCAGTGTAAGGAAAAAGGGGGGCTTTTTCCATTTTCCTTATACACTATTTTTAGATAAAGACTAAAATAACTTCTCTAACAAACAACTCCAGCATTTCAGAGGCTTAATTAAATAAGGATTTATTTCTCACTTACACCACAGGCTAGTGTGTGTCAGATGGAAAGTTCTGTTCTCCATGGTCATTTAGGTACCCAGGCTGGTATGTTCTCCCTCTAGATTCTCCATCCTCTAGGGCCTTGATATCCTTTACTGGGTCCACTACATATTGGGTCAAGAAGTAAGAAAAGTGTGTGCATGTCAGTGTGTGTGTGTGTGTGAGAGAGAGAGAGAGAAGAGCATGTGAGGTTAGGAGGCCACCAGAACAAATGTAGTACCTCCCATTTTTTCATCTACATTTCCTTGGCCGGAATTGATTTGCAAAGCCTCAGTAACAGCAAGGGGACTGGGAAAGATAGTCTTTCAGTGTGTCCAAAAACACAAATATTGGTGAGCAACAACTTTCTATGTCACGAGATCACTGTCAAGACACGTGGAAGACTCTCTTCAGCATTTCCTGGGATCCTTGGAAGTGCTAAAGCCACAGAAAAAAGACGCACAAGAGTTCAGTCGTCATTTACTTTACCACCACCACCCTACAATTTTAGATATTAGAAAAAAAAAGAAATACAGGGATATTGAAGTTAAAAAGCTAGTTAGTGGTAGAGTTGCAACAGTAACCCAAGTCTCTTGATTCCTAGTTCAGTGTTCTTTCCACCATACCACATGTCTTCACTAAAATCAAAGTATTGACATGTGGTGTAGAGCTTTGATTTAATATGATGTAACTCTGGAAGGCAAAATGAGAACCCAGTGGTTAAAGTGAAAGAGAAATGATTTATGCTTAATCTATCACATATAGTTGGTCCAAGAGGGAATGGGCTGCCTAGTAAAATAATAAATTTACCATTAATGGAGTATTAAGTGAAAGCTCCATGGCCAGTTCTTGGAATGTTGCTGAAGTAAAGATTTGTGTCAGGTAAACTCAGTGGTTCTTTTCAACTATAAAAACTATAACAAAACATTGTCTGTTTTCATTTTTCTTTTGTGGTCAGAAATGTGAATATTTTATGGTTGTCTCTATAAGAAAAATATTCATCCTAATAAAAAATATAATCCTTCATGACAAATGCCCTTATCTTTGATTTTTAAGTTTTTGGTCTATTCAAATCACACACACATATTTTGAAACCTTATCTAAAGGAATCAAAATCAAAGTCGAAAATGGCCACGTTAATCAAGATGCAGAGAAGAGAATTGGGTAAAGCCTCAGCTCTGCCCATACCCCATGTCAGTCCTGACCAAAGCCAGATATTTTGTAGACATTTGCAGCCATCGGCCTCACCAATGATGGGGCACTGAGAGAAAAGAATTAACAAGAGTCTCAATTCTTCCCATCCCTCCTCTGGAAGACCCAAGGCATTATTTCCCTGACCCAATATCCTTGGAAACAGTCTGATGAGATCCACTAGCAAGAAGATAAGTTCTTATTCAAGAATATTTTTTCAAAATATACCTGATCTCTCTGGATAGCTTATTTTAATTAAACCTGAATTTTATGGACTTATGGGATGCAGCTGGATACAGTTTCTCTACCAACCTAACAGAATATACAAACTAAGAAACCCCAAACTTGAATGGCCTCCTCTGTGCCAATGTGAACCACCTACAGTTGGTGCTCTTCACTCTGAACCAGAACACGTTTTGGTGTAGGAAAAGGGACTTCAAGGAGCCTTGTCTGGTGGATTCAGGACCTTCTAGAGCCTCGTGTGGAGTTTACAGCAGCTTTGTGCTCATGTTCTTTGCTTATGTTTAGTAAATTTTGATGCAGGTATGGTCTGTGATTTGTGTGAATCTGCTTTGACAATTCAACCTTGTTTCTTTTAAATTTCAAATAATAAAGACAAATTTGATTCCGAAGTATAAAACGTAAGTCTCTTAAATTGTAAAAATAATACTCTAGATGCTTAACATGGTATATTCCTCCTACTTTGTTCCTTAATAGAGTTATATAAATAAGGTGTCATGCTTGGTATCATCTCATTAGGAAAACAACACACTCATAGAGTAACAAACAAATGACAAGACTTGCATATTTTGATCATTGATTAATAGGCTGCATTGAAATAGTAAGTATCTACCATCTGGAACTATTCCATCCCGTACAACAGCCACGTGTGACTAAAGAGCGACTGAAATGTGACTGGTCTGAATTGAGAGATGCTTTAAGTGTAAAACACGCACCAGGTTTTGAACACTAAGCATAGAAAATGAATGTAAAATACGTCTGATAATTTTTGTGTTGATCATTTGTTGTAATGATAGTATTTTGGCCAGATTGGTTTAAATAAAATATATTAATAAAATTAATTACCTTTTTTTAAACTCTCTTTAATGACTTTACTAGAAAATCAAAATTATATATGAGGCTCACATTATATACGAGGTTAGCATTACAAAGCGTAATTCATGTAGTCAAGCTTCTGGATTAACAAAATAGCTCCATTCATTTAAAATAGCTTTTATTTTTTTATTGACCCAAAGGTAGTACAGTAATGTGGTAAAGAGATTGTTCTCTGGCATGGTTCATTGATCAGCTGCACCACTTACTAGCTGTATGACCATGGGAAAGTTACTTGCTTTGTATAAGGTATAAATGCTATACCTTATTATTATTACTACTGCACGAGTTCTGCCAATCTTCAGATTAATTAATCTGTGAAATATTGTTTGTGCCATGCATAACAGCCACTCACCAGATGATACTCAGACTTTCACCTAACAGGTGCTGATCTCACCATAATTTAGAGTAGAAAGCAACCTAAATATCAACAACAGAGAAATGTTAAGTATAATATGATTTATTAAGATTCAACTATTAACATGATAATTATAAATTCTATTAAGTGTCCCATTTATGGAAAATTGCTCTTAGAAGTATGACCCCAATTAAATTACTGCGCCTCTTTGTGACTCACTTTCATCTTCAAAAATGTGAGAATTTAATAAAAAATTGCATGTAAAACCTTTAAAATATTAGCATAAAGACACGCTCAATATATGTTAGCTGTTAGTAAAGTTATAGGGAATAAAATGTACCAGTATTAAAGCATACTTGAAAAAATGGGGGGAAGATTGCTCATTATTACATCTTCCTAAACAATTTTTCTACTTTCTTTCAGTCTTTGTCCATGTATATTCACAATGTTTACATCATTCGGATTAGAATGTGCTTATAACCCATTTTATAAAGGCAAACTACAAAAGGGAGTCTGTGTTACAGTTTTTACATTTACAGCTCTGAAAATACATATACTTATTTCCAAAAACACGAAGGAAACAAGTAAACCTCTTGATTTATTGAGCTTCAGGGATTGCTGGAAGATTTTATTCCCTTTTGATTTGAGTTAATGTTGTTAGTGCAAAAAGGGGAAAAAAAAGTTAATTCTTAAAATTGATACTGCTAGAAAAGCATTGAATCACGAAGGATCCCAAAAGACAAAACGCGATTTTTCTCTACACTTGCTACCGTCTTATTGCCTATGTACTTGCAAATAAAGGTGGTTAGGAAATCATTCCTTATTTGATAGTGTATTTCATGTCAGACTTTCAGAACAGAACTACTGTCTCTGAACAGCAATAAATTTGAAAAGTAATTTCAAGGAGACCATTCACTGAGGCAAGGACATGTTTTCCCATAATATTCTAATCTGCCATCATGATTGTTCCTTTTATCAAAAACAAATTAATAAATACCTTAATCCACCTAGCAGCCACATGTTACATCAATAGAGTGACCTCCATTACGAGTGTAGCTAAAGTGACAAGACTGTCTTCATGAATAACAGTAGATGTGTATAATGACATATATTGATAATACTTTTTAAAATCATTTTCCCTAACCCATTATAGCTATCCTTTCTGGATGATACTTAGCAGGTACATTTATTATTAAGTCTATGTTCTCTAAATGGGAAAGGAAATATCCTATAGTGACATGCACTTTTAAGTGCATTATATTTATTATATCATTTAGCTTTAACAATACCCTTTGAGATAATTATTTGCTTTTTATAGGTGAAGACGTGAAGGTTAAGTTTACATAGATAGCAAGCAATATACCGGGGATATTAATACAGATATGACAGGCTCCAAAGATCCATTATTTTTTCAACATAAAGATCGATAAGCAATGCTGCTTGTGAAATTGTATGATCACATCTGTGGGTCTGAATTTCATAGTAAAAATAAGAATACTTTAGAGCTTTTAAGTTCACATAAGATAATGGCCCATCTTAACATGATTCTCTCCATGCATTCTCCAAAAAAAAATACAGATCAATAAGAATAAATAAAACTACCCACAGCCTACATGTACAGCCTAAGAGACAGAGAATTATATAAAATCTAATTTATATTTAAGTATGTAAAATACATTTGAAAATTGCAATGTCTTCTTCATAGCCTGTGCTGAAGCTGAGAGTAAGAAGACAGGGAAGAGAAGAGGACAGGTAAATCCCACCCAGAGTGGGAAAATACTGAGAACAAGTTCACCACCTCTTAGATCAGACCCCTGTCAATTGACGTATCAGAAGGAAAGGACCTGAAAGTACATAGGACTGAAGATAGCAGTCTTGGGAAGACACCGCTTCTGAGGGAGAGGGCAATTCTTGGAGGTTTAGTGGTAGAGGGAAAGAACCAAGCAAGTGTTAGAAATTAAGGATCCTACAGAAAAAGAGCATCAAAATCCAGAAGCATCAACTCTTGCCTGCACAACAAGAGATTTAACTATTAAAAACTACATTCCACATGCCAAAAGAAGAAGAAGCTCCTGAACTAAAAATCTAGGCAGCCATCCAAATCCCACATGACATACACATGACACTTCTGGGAAATATGTTATTGTACAATGAGCAGAAAACAGCAGACAACATACATATAAAGTTAATATAAGGAAAAAAATTTAAATCAAAACATTTCAGCTAATGAAAATTCTCCTCCCAAAACTGACCCTAAATCAAAGAAAAGCTATAATACACCATTTCAACTAAATTAAATATTCTTAAACAAATATGTGCAAATATGAAGAAATTCTAAATTAGAAACTTTTTTAAAAGGAATAGAAAAGAGCAGAAAGGAAGATGGTTGAACACCTGAAAAAAAATTGAAGAAAAAGAAAATGCATCTCTAATAAATTAAGAATAAATTATGAGGCATACTGGAGAGTAGATTTTATCAAACTCAATAAGACTTCAGAGATGAATTAAAATAAAATAAAGAGATAAAAAGTTAAAGAGAGAGGATAGTCATAGAAGATAGAAAAATAAGTTATAACCTATGTGAAATTGAGTCCTTGAAGAAAAATGAAACAATAGAATATAACTACTGTTTAAATAGATAATTCAAGAAAATATTCCAAAAATAAAGGAAAAGCTGAATCTCTATATATTCAGGGCCCAGTGTATAATCTGGGAAAATTTACCAGGAACAGTTAACTCCAAAACCTCCTACAAAAGAGGTGGATTTTAAAGATTAAAAGAAATCATCAGGGAAGACAAGTTAGGTTGGCATTGTATATTGTAAACAGCAATATACAAAGCAAAGCAAAACCAGAGCTTCATTTTAAAGTAACTCCAGGAAAGAAATTGTGAGCTAATTATCTTATACCCAGCCAAGCTGTATTAAGACTTAGAAAAATATTTTTAAATATAAAAGAATTCAAAGGATAACATACAACCCCTTTCTAAGGAAAAAGCTATATCCAACAACAACAACAAAAAATGACTGGGGAAACTTTATCAAATGGATTTATTGTCAGCTTTGAATATATTTATTTTTACTAAAAATAAAACAACTTAAAAAACTGGAGGAGAAGGAAGAGAGAAAGGAGAAGGCATAATAAAATCAACAATTAGTGCCTAAGAAATACATGGAAGTCAAAGATACCACTTATGCACCAAAAAACAGAATCTTGAAATACATGAAGCAAAAGCTGAAATACGAAATAGACAAATCCACAATTATAACCAGAGTTCAGTAGCCTTCTTTCAATAATTCATAGAACAAGTAGAAGAAAGATCAGTAAGGATATAAAAGATTGGAATACTATCAATCAATTTGACCTAACTTAAAATCATAGAACACGTTCTTCTCAAGTGCATGCAGAACATTTACCAAGATTGACTATATTCTGGGACACAAAACGAGTCTCAATACTTCTAAATGGATTCAAACCATACAAGGTATATTCTCTGACCACAATGGAGTTAAACTGGAAATAAATGACAGAAAGATCTCTGGAGAATCTCCAAATATTTAGAAATTAAATAATACACTTCTAAATAACACATCAGTCAAATAAATCAAAAGGAGAGTTAGAATGCATTTTGCATTAAATGAAAGTGAAAACACAATACTATATCAAAACGTGTGAGATGCCACTTAAGCAGCATTTATGGGTAAGTTACAACATAAGAAGAAAGATTCAGATCAATGATCTAAAGGTCCACCTCAAGAAACTAGAGAAAGAACAGCACAGAAAACCCAGCGTTAAGCAGAACCAACATATCAATTTGTGCAAAAAATTCTGTTGGGAATTTTGTGATTGCATTCAACCTACAGATCAATTGGGAGAGAGTAACATCATAACAGTGAATCTTCCAATCCACTAATATGATATGTTTCTCCATTTATTTAGATCTTCTTTATTTTCTTTCAGCAATATTTCATATTCTCTGATAAGGAAATCCTAAATACTTTTGTTGGATTTATTCCTAGGAATTTATATTTTTGACACTATTATAAATTAAATTATATTTTTATTACATTTTCCAAATATTTGTTACTAGTATATAGAAACACAATTGATTTTTTAATATTGACCTTGTATCAGTGACTTGATAAATTCACATATTAATTTCTGATTTGTGGGTATCTATTATCCATTTTTCCATATCTATAAATTATAAATATTCTTGCACAAATAATATATTTCAAAATAGATATTTTAAGACTGTGTCACATTTCCAGAATGAAAATATATAAAAGTCTAACATTTTCATTAACTTAATATAAATCCATACTATTGTGTTCCTCTTGAAAATATAATGCATTTGAAAATAGAATATCACAAATTGAACTAAATACTGTACTCCCAGGTGAGACTTTAATATGAGTTTAAACTCTTGTTACGTTTGGAACATTAACAGAATAAGAAATAGTCATTATCCTTTGTATTTTGTAGGAAATATTTTGGTAATACTATTTAGAATATCAGACAATATCTGAAGATTAATACCTACCAACTTCCATTTTTGTCACCCCAAGAGTTATGCTGGGCCCAGAAAGCATTCCACAGTTGACTACTGAATGAGGAGCAAAAAGGAATCACTACTGAGGGACAGATTCATTAATAGCCTTAGACATAAACAGATAATGAAAAAAGGATCAGTGGTGATATTTACTCCAGTTAAACTATCATTTTCCTTCTGTTTGCATATTTCAAAACTTCTTTTCTAATTAGAAGAGTTGAATTCACTTAGACTCTGCCAAGTATCATAAGAAAGAATATGAGCCAATTGGCCTGAGTAAAGGGCATAAGATTAAGACACATAATACTATTTTTTAAATGCCACTTTTTAAGTTAAGCACTGGAAGAATGGTTTCAAATACCTTTCAGTTACCTTCTGTGCACTCACTCCATCCACCTCCACTCTGTCAAACCCTTTCTATCCCGTCACTTTCTCCCCTTTATCTCCAGTGCTTCTGTCTAAATGTAGTTCCTCAGATTCTCTCATCTGGACATTGCACATCTTTCTTCCTGTTTCCAATTTCTCACTCAATCGATCCACCTTTAAAAATATCTGAAATATAAATTTACCATGCCAATAAACACCCTTACCTACAATCCAAACTCCTTAGGCTAACAAATCTAGTCTTAGTGATCTGGTTACTGCCCATCTCTGCAGTCTCTTCTCCTTCCGCTCCTCACCTCAGACCTCACTGCCATTTACAACACAGCTATAACAAATTATCTTTGCAGACCTAAAGAATGAAAATAGATATGTATGAACTACCAAGAGGATAGTAATTCTCCCAAGAGATGAGTAGCAGAATTGTCACCTTTCCTTTTTTCCATTTGGATCAAGAAGTGTAATTTTTCTTCCTTTTATGAACAATAGAAATGACATGGTTCAAAATATATGAAGACAACTTTATGTAGGTCTGTCAATTTTGTCATGTTTGTCCTTACAGTTACAATTTTCTACCTCTAAGATTTTTGGGCATAATGTTCCGGTTAGGAATTCCTGATTGCCTCTCTAAGAACATACTTTCTCAGTCCCAGTTTCTTCTTCAAGAGACAATCCTTTCCTCAGGGGTGTGGCATCATCCATAAGACACAACCATTATCTCAGAGTAAAATAAAAATCACAACCTTGTATAAGAGGACATGCTTGCCTATAACAATGTATAGTTAGAGGCTGTGGGAGAATAGGTAGGTGTTATATTTCTTTCGAGTTATTTGCCGGTATTTCTGAAAAGAATTGGGCTTCACATTTGACCTGCTCAAAGTAATTCATTTTGTAATTCATCAATTATTCCAATATACATGAAGCACCCTGTGTGTTTTACGATTTCACAAAGATATTTGGAAGAATGGCAGAATTTTAACCACTTGCATCAGCATATTCTTCCGGAGTAAAGGAGCTCTAAGCAATTTTAAATTAGAAACTTCAAGAACACAAAGCCATTCCTTAAATGTACAGTGTCTGTCTTACAGCTTTGGACGCCCAAAGAACAATAACATAAGTTTAAATGTGTTTATTTCTGTCCACTAGTGGTATATTTCCCCTTTGTAGAATACTGAAGGGTCATGTGGAAATTTCTGGATTATATACTCCTTGGACCACCTTTGTGCATTCTCTGGGAACCCCTAGCATTGGCCTTTTATGTTACGTGCTGCATTAGGCTGCTTGGGAAACTGCAAGGTGCATCATTGAAAAGATTTGATGCTTGTCAGGATAAGCACGTTTCGGTGTTTATATCATAAAAGACTTTTCAAAGAGCATTATAATGACTTATTTGCACGTATCTTTTCTTTATACTTTATATCTTCTTGTATCTTTTCTCTTAACTGTTGAACTTTTTGTTTAGCAGAATGGCTGGCAGAGTAGAAGTCCCCAAATGCCTGTTTATTGTGAAATAAAGTAAATTACCCTCTGAACTTAGATATAATATCACCCTATGCAAGAGTTTACTAAGAATCAACGCCAAATGGAATAAGAATAGGCAGGAACAGAAGTGACCAAGCCTAAAAGTAGGTTTATAGATATGTTGCTAAGGGAAACTTTGGAAACACTCAAAGCCAATCGTGGAAACCAGGATGTGTGCTTAGATTTGGACTGTAACTAAACAGAGCCTGGGGAAAAGACTGTCCTCATGCTTCTTCACCAAAACTGAGGACTGGATGTCTCCAGCAGCAGTCCTTCCTCCCAGGGGTCCTGCTAAAGCTGCATTGTCCATTTGGGTCAATACTAGCTTGCTCTCACAAGCCAAGGCTGAATCTGACAGAGTAATTACCTAGAGAAACCAGAAGCCGATTGAGCCTAAAGGGCACAAATTATCATATTTAAGGACAAAAACAAAGACCCGGGTTTCGCAGGTTCGGATCCCGGGTGCGCACCGATGGACCGCTTGTCAAGCCATGCTGTGGCGGCGTCCCATATAAAGTAGAGGAAGATGGACACAGATGTTAGTCCAGGGCCAATCTGCCTCAGTGGAAACAGGAAGATTGGCATCGGATGTTAGCTCAGGGCTGATCTTCTTCACACACACACAAAAAACTCTGTTATGCTCATTGTATATCATTAATCATAAATAAAAAAAATTTAATAAAAAAAAGTTCTGTATCTTGATTGAGGTGGTGCTTAGGTGGGTGTATACATTTATCAATATCCATCATCAGATTCTACAGTTAAAATCTATGAATGTCATTTTATATCAAATTTACTTCAATAAAGTTTTATAAAAGAGCCATATTTTCAGCTATAATAATCCTAATAATTTAGCATATGCTATGAAGTAGGTATGCACGTGTTAAAGGCAGGAGGAAAAGAGAAGAATTAAAAAGAGAGCTATGTTAGTCCTACCTAGAGAGGTCCCCCTGACTCCACTCCAGACTATAAGGAACATGAAGTCAGGGACTGTATGAATTCAGTGTATTTCTATACCTCCAATGCCTAGAACAGAATCTAGTGCGTAGCAGTCACTCAGTAAGTATTTATAGAGTATTTATTGACTGAGGAATGTGTTAGTCTATCTGCCTAGCTTCTCAGGGATAACGGCTTCTCTCTCTTCAGATTCTTGAAGATAAATTCTGTGCTTATCCTATGTCAATAGCAGTAGACATAGTCTTGCTATTTGGTATTTCTGAAATTAGATGCTCACCTCATCCTTGTCTTTAAAATGTAGCAGGCTTTTGCACACCCATGTTCATTGTAGCATTATTCACAATAGCTAAGAGGTAGAAGCAACCTAAATGTCCATCAATGGATAAATAGATAAAGAAAAACTGGTATATACATACAATGGAATATTATTCAGCTTTAAAAAAGCAAGATATTCTGTCACATGCTACAACATGGATGAAACTTAAGGACATTAAGCTAAGTGAAATAAGCCAAACACAAAAAAGATAAATAATATAGCATTCCACTTATATGAGGTATCTAAAGTGTCAAACTCACAGAAGCAGAAAGTAGAAGGGTGGTTGCAACAGGCTAGAGGAGGGGGAGAAAAGGAGTTATTGTTCAATGGATATAGAGTTTCTGTTTTTCAGGATGAAAAAGTTCTAGAGATCTGTTGCAAAACAATGTAAATATACTTAACACTACTGAACTGTATACTTAAAAATGATTAAGATGTTAAATTTTATGTTGTGTGATTTTTAATCACAATTAAGCATTTTTTAAAAATGTAGCAAGCTCTTTCATGCCTCATGTTGCAGAAACAATGTAAAAGCAAGCTGCCAGCAAAGATATCTGTGCCAGGTATTTACTTTAGGATAACTTCCTTTACCCACTGAACTTGGCCTTCTGTGTTCTTCGTGCTATATTTCTGTGACTTCTTGGCTCTGTCCTCCAATTCTCAATTTGATACTGGCTCTTTCCCTTGTTTTGCTGCCCTTCCTGACTGTTTGTTGGCTGGATCCCCACCATTGCTGGTCCCTTGCAGACTCAACATACTATTTTGACACTAAGAGCACTGACACCTGAGTAAGAGACATGTTCTCTACGTGCCAAAGCCCCATGAAATCCTTACTGCCTTGGTTACCTGTCCTGTCCCTCCAAGGAAAGGGGGACAGGGAATTTAGTATCTGCCAGCAAAATGAACCCAATGCAGACATGTGAACTTAAATCCATGTAACAACTATGTAAGCATAGATTGCCCACAGACCTATGCTCAAAGGCACATAGCCAGGGTATAGTTCTAGGTGCCAAAGTGTGGCAAGGGGGAATGGCTTCCTAATGCCATAGGAGCAGGAAACCCAGAGAGTTTTTTAAGATGAGATCTGGAGAGAAACGTAGCTCAAGTCTGTTGAAGCACGTTCTGTCTTATTCATGGGGTGAGTGTTTATTCAGAAATTAAACACAGTGCCAGGCTCAGATGGCTGTTAAGTAGAGCTGCTAATCTTTCATCGCAATTATTATAAAATTGTCATTTTTTAAAAATTTGACTCATCTTACCCAATAAAACTTTTGCTATTATATTCACTGTGATATGTTAACTGTTTTCCCCACACTGGTTTAAAAGTACGCTTTTAAAAGTAGTATATGGTTACAGAAAATAAATAAAGAAAATAGATATATCACATGTGTATAACTAACGTGCAACTTTTTTAACTTAATTTTTTTTTCTTGTTTCGTCTCTGGTATTGCCTTTTTTTTTTTTTTTTTCTGGTGAGGAAGATTAACCTTCCTCACCAATTAGGTTAATCACCAGATTAACCTAACATCTGTTGCCAATCCTCCTCTTTTTGCTGAGGAAGATTGGCCCTGGGCTATCATCCATGCCCATTTTCCTCTGCTTTATATGGGACACCACCACAGCGTGGCTTGACGAGCAGCGCGTATGTCTGTGCCCAGGATCCGAACCTGCAAACCCCGGGCTGCCGAAGTGGAGCGTGCAAACCTAACCACTACGCCACTGGGCTGGCCCTCTGATATTGCCTTTTGGAAGTTATTTTTCTGAAATGCTGATTTAGATATTTAGTGCTGGGTTCTCCAAATATCTTCAATGTATCTATTTTATATTTAACTTAAGTCAGAAGTTCACTGATGGGCATAGATATGAAAATGCCTGAGAGCAGCAGGCAAGGTAGCTCTTATAGAACCCCCAGTATTAGGATATCAGGGCAGGAAAGAACCTTAGAGATGATCTATTTAAACCATTTCCATATTTAGAAAAACTAAGGCCTAAAAAGGGCCTGATCATTGACCGTTTCCCCTCAACAACCAGTCTGGCCTCATCCCATCCAGTGTCCTCTCCCCACTGTCAGAACCTCGTCTAGCACATCTGAAAAACTTGTGTCTTCCCAGCCAATGGTTTAGAAATTCACATCTAGAGACCTTGGAGGCATCTTCTTTTATGCTGCAAACCTAATGCATCTTCACCATGCAGTGTTGGAGGATGACAGGACATTCTCTTATTCTCACACGCATCAGTCTCTTTCTGACTCTTTTCTTCAAGGAGTGCTCCTAACATGCTAGATACTTTCAGACCAGTACTGAAAAAAATGTTGAACCTTCCAACAACTTCAGCAGACACATTGGTACCTTGCTGCCTCCACTGTTAGGGACACACAAGCCATCCTTCCATCAAGTTCTTTTAAACACACCCCTTTCTAGGATATCTACAATACTGGATGGGAAAGAGTCTAAAACAGTGTTGCCCAATAGAAATTTCTACAATGATGGAAATAGGCTATAATTCTGAGTGTCCAATACACTAGCCATTACCCGTATGCGGCTATTGAGCACTTGAAATGTAAAAAGCAAGGTATCTTGAGTAATAGAGTTATTGGCATTTGGGGAAAAAATCTTAAAACTGGAACCCATCTCTTGTTAAGCTGTAAAACACTTCCCATAGCTCATCCAGCTCCTTAGAGCTCTATACCACCATGCAAAACTTTCTCTTGTTAATCTCTAAGACTCATCAGTTATTCTTGATGCTAGGATCCCTAAATTTCCCAATGAATATGGAAATTTTCCATTATACTAGGATTTCTACAATACTTTCTAAAAGTCATAAATCTCCTCTGTCAGCTCTCAGTTCCACTGTGCCGTTAAACTTAAGAGGGTTTTAGTTCATTTGTAATGCAGAGTAAATATTTGTTTAGAGGAGTCAATGATGGGTCGCTTCAGGCTTTTATGCATTTGGTGTTTGATTCTTCTTTTTAACTAATCTTCTAATTCATTTATTCAATCATTCATTCATTCAGCAAACATCCATTGAGCATGTGGGTGCAGGCAGTACAGCAATAAACACAAGCAAAAACTCTCTGCCTTCATGAGCCTTACATTGTAGTGGATGAGTCCAGTAATAAACAAACAAATACGCAACTATTTATAAAAAATAAAACCACATGACATATGACAGAACATATGTTATGTAGTGATATATGTTATGATAAAAATTAAGCAAGGTAAAGGCGAATGAGAGACAGGGCAAGTATTTTAGATAGGGAGGTCTCTGGGGTCTTTCCGAGGAGGTGATACTTGAGCACAGACTAAAATGAAGTAAGGGAACAAGTCGTGCAGACATCTGGACCCCAGCTTTCAAGGCAGATCTTGAGCCAGGGCTAACTCTCTGAAGCTGAAACATGTTTCCCATATTCAGAAACAGCTCCTGAGAAGGCCCTTTACTAAGAGAGGTGTGTCTACTACAGAATGAGAGTAAAGGAAAGTGAGAGCAGATGAGGTCTGAGAGGTAGCCAAGAGCTACCTGGAAAGTTCCTAGAGAAAAAAAGTTCCAGGTCAGAACAGAACCCACAGCAAGAGCTGAATTCAGTCAAGAATCTGTTTCAATATATCCTGATTAAAGTCATTCAATGGCTCTAGATCAGTGCTCCTCAAAGTTTAATGTGCATATGAATTACCTGAGGATCTTATTGTGATGCCAATTCTGATTATACGGGTCTAGGGTGAGCTGAAGATGAACAAGCTTCCATGTTCATGTTGCTGGTCCAGTCTGAGATGCAAGGCTCTAGAGTCTGGATCACCATCAGGCTCATGTCCAAACTCCTTTACACAACTTATAGAGCCTTGTCTCTGATTACGTCTTCATCTTCATTTCTTACCACCCACCCACGCCACCCCCACCGCCCATCTTACTTTATATGCTCCAGATATAGCCTCCGTTTCTTGAGCACACTGAGAACTCACTCATCCCTTGGCCTTCACCCAGGAAACATCTCTCTTCCTAGAGCAAACATCCCTCTGTCTTCACCAGGCTCTTACTCACCTATGAGTTCCTAGTTTAGTTCTTACTTCCCCTCGGCCTTTTTTGATTCCCAATATATGGGTTAGCTGCCTTCCCGAGTATCACTAAAGCAATCTATCCTCCCCCACAAGACTTACTCACCTCACTGTCTGATTGCTGGGATGTATCTCATTTAGCCGGTCCATGGAGGAGAGGGAGGAAGAACCCATCCTCTGTGCTCATTGTTGTAGTTCTAGATAGCACAATGCTTACAACAAAAGTTTCCAATAAATATTTGATGAGTAAATGTATGGTTGAAGGAATCAGTCAAACCACAAGACATACTGGCATATCAATCTACAGAAGAGGAGTGCTTAGTTAAAATGTACCAGGGTCTAGCAGTTATATAGGCTAAAAATATAACGAATAATTCTCAATAAACAACTCAGCATCACAACAATATTTTTCTGTTAACCCAGATTAACTAACTTTTTTAATTAAATGACATATTATGAATTATTTTTGAACGTTCATAAGATATGATAAATATCAAGGAGAAGTAATTGCTTCAATTAAATTTCTTAAACTAGTTAAGTGGTTTTCTTTGTGTATAAACAAATCACTGCCACATAGATGTGGTCCATAAATTTTAGAGATTTATCACCTTTTTACTTTTCCAAAATGCTTTAAGTATTGATCTATGAACAGATTGTCTATTAACTAATCAGCACATTGGCTTTTGTCTGTTCTTCCTCCTTCTTTCTGAATTTTTTAGTGTGCCTATTTTGACAGGCATCAAATCCAATAATCAGTGTGGTATACACAAATGCACAGGCTAACCCAGGACAATATAGCATTAGTTCTGAGCAGGTTGCTTCATTATTTGTCTTCAAAGGATTAATCAGCACAAAGAGGGCTGGGGTCCAAACAGATTGTCTTAACTGGGTCAAGACAGAGAGTCTAAATATGGGAGCAAAATCAATGTCATAAGTCAGCCACTGGGAAATAATGTTATAATAATAAAAGTTTCCATACTGTATCATCCAGGGTTCTCCAGAGAAACAGAACCAATTATACATAGACAGATAAAGAGATTGATTTTAAGGAATTGGCTCATGAGATTGTGGGGGCTGGCAAGTAGGAAACATGCAGGGCAGGCAGAGACTCGGGCAGGAGTTGATGCTGCAGTCCTGAGTTTGAAATCTGTAGAGCAGGCCAGTAGGCTGAAAACTTGGAAGAAGTTGACACTGCAGTCTTGAGGTAGAACTTCTCCATAAAACCTATTTTTGCTCTTAAGGCCTTCAACTGGTTGAACGAGGCCCACCCACATTATCAAGGCCATCTCCTTTACTTAAAGTCAACTGATTGCAGATGTCAACCACATCCACAAACTACTTTTACAGTAGCTCCTAGATTGGTGTTTGGTTAAATAACTGGGTACTATAGCCTAGCCAAGTTGACACATAAAATTAACTATCACACACACTAAACCACAAATCTCAGGTATCTATCTAAGAACAAATGGAGCAAATGATTGGTAATGATCCAAGGTGCAGGCCATGCGCCAACTCTGGATAGTAATAGGGAGATCCAGGTTTAGGGGAAGAACGTCCAAGAAGTGGGGACAAGGTAAGAAATCTAGCTTCTAATAGGAAGTGGGGAACATGGCAGGCACTAAGTCACCAGGGCACAGAAAGAAGGGGCAGAGGTGACATTACTGGATACTTGCTATAGAAAAGGATGCAACATGTCAAATGCACAGTTTTAGAGTCAGAGAACTCCGAGTTCAAATTCAGGCTCTGCACTCACTGAGAAAACTCGTTACCCTCTGTAAGTCTTACATTTTCACCACTAGTATGAATGTATGAAGCCAAACAAACAAGAATGTGAGGAAAATGCAATAACATCATATAAAATATGTGCTTAATGGTCATTGTAACATGACAAACGCTCAACATTTTTTTTTAACTTTTCCTTTTCTCTTCATTTATGAGGAAGTAAGATGAGATCTGGGAAACGAAGCTGCCGAGGTCAGAGCAGAATCGACAACAAGCAGTCTCAACTCAGAGGTGCAAACATTAGGCCAATCTCCTCCAGTCTCCCCTTTCCCTTTTCCTAAGGTCTGCAGCTGTTTCTGAGTTTAGCCAAGGAGAGGATACGGTTCTGGGATAATCTGGGAATTTAAAATTTCTTACCATTTATGAAATTCATTGTGTCAAGTTTTGAGCTTGTAAGCGTCAAGATAAATTCCATATGTCTCACAGCCAGGAGGTTCCAGGTCATTATTCAGCACTCTACTATGCAATCATATAATTCTTGTAACATCATCATCACATCATCACAGCTGGTGAGCTAGGTTTCTAACAACCTGTCTAAAGGGCTCATTTCATGGATGAACGCCATTGGAGTCATATAAGGGTAATCTGCAAGAGCTGATTCCTTCAATCTGTGCCCCAGCCTGGCCATTTGGTCCCAGACTCTCTGGGAGGATCCTCCCAGGGCAAATTCTAACAGGGTTAATCCACAAAACCACTATCTCTAGCACCTGGAGATATAAGGCATAGCTGATTCACTAGACTATTGGTGTCAGGTGCAAAAAGAAAACTCTAGCAAATCAGAGATGATGAAGTGACTTGGACACTTGGAGGCAGGCATTTTATAGAGATTTAGGGCAGGTACAAAAAACAAAGAGATCGAAAATGAAGGAGTCTTTGTCTCCCCACTCCTTCCAAATCTTAACCAACTCCAAAAAAGGACATGTAACTATTATCACAAAACAAGCCAACAGCCAACCAGAAAAGTCATAGGACAAGTAAAGTGCTATTATAACCTTGCAAATTAATAGAGGAAGCACAAGTATTGTGAATTGCTAAGGAAAGAGATAAGAAAGAAATATGGACTCGCCTAGCAAGAATATAAATCACAAAACTGTGTGTGAGGTCCTTGCTGCTTTTTTTGCCAAAGATATGCAGAAAAGTATTTTCTTCTTTAGTTTTAGAAGAAATGAAAGAAATATTAGGGGAAAATGAGCCACAATTACTCTCTCTAAATAATCTATTTGTCATATTTTTACCATCTAGTGTCAGTCTTCATACATCATATTTTAAAGTTGTAATCAGTATAAATGCCAGTTTTTACTAACAACTCAATTACTGTGCTAACATAGTAATTTTTCCACATAACTAAATAGTTTCAAAAGTTATTATTTTTTCCTCTTCCTAATACTTTTATCTTTTCTTATTTTATAGCTCTCCAGAAAATAGGAGATAAATCCTGCAAATATTCAATGGCTTGCGACATCTGTAAAATTTTTAGGGCAGTTGTCAGGGGTACAGTGGGACATCCCCTCCAAAAGTAAAAATAAATCATTGTACAGTGCATCATTTGTGACAAAGAGAGAAGCCCAGTGCCCGGCAAGCTACTTTGGGGTCTGGAGGTAGCATATTTTACACCTAGGAAACCACTCAGGCCCATATCCTGCAAATGTAAAAAAAACAAAAACAAAAAATTCCAGTTTAAATGGGTCCCAAAATGGGAAAGTCTGCAACAGGACCACGTTATGGTTCAAGAAGTCCTGCTATTACCAGACCAAAATGAGTCCACTCACTGGTGAGTTAAAATCAAAACCTTCACCAGAAGTAGTTGTCACACAAAGCAAAATTTTGTTTGCAGCATGCAGCAAACAGAGGAGACCACAGGGAATAATTTCACAAAGCTTTCTCTGCCCGCCCCCCACCAAGCAAGGGAAGTGAGTGCCTTTTGTTTGGGGATATGGAATGAATATTCAAAAGGGACGTTTTGTCATCACATGTAGAGGTGGGTACAAGCTTGTGCAGGCATAATCTGAAATCATGCTTTCACATACATCGCATGTTAATAAGGCTTAAACTCCTCCTGGGGCAGTGATCTTAGCATTATAATGAGGCAAAAGTTACTTTTGCATACTCCCCCCCCCCCACCCACCTGCACAGGCATCACTCCTGCAGTTGTGGTCTAGACCAGTTCAGGGAAGTTGCCTGGAACACAGCTGAAGCCAAAAGACATTAGAAAATGGAATACCTGCACTCTTTGGGAAGACAAGAGAAACAGATCAGACAAGACAAGAGAAAAGGGTCCGATTCCATAGCTGGGGACACTGCCATGAAAGCAATAAAATCTGGCCAACTATGGCAGACCACATAGTGTGGTCTGGCAGACCACAAAGATGCTGTATGGAGTTTATGGCAAATTCCAGTGGAAGAATCACAGTACAGGCACCTTGCGAGAAGGCCATGTAAGAACTAGGATTAAGAAATTTAATTAATTAGAATGAATTATCACCACTAATTTGTATGAATCATGACTCGACTTTTAGATAGCTCTTAATATGAAATTTTGTCATAAGATATTTTAAAGTCCCAATAATTGCTTTATTGGAACACCAATCTATGTCCACTTATTCCTCTGACCCCTACTTATTTCTTAGACCTAAACTGAAAAGTCATTTCATCATAGAAGACTTTTCTGACTCACTTTAAATTATCCCATTCCCAACTCATCCAGAGTAATTCTCTCTCATAGACCCTATTATTTTCCTTCATAATAATAATCACACTTGGTAATTATATTTGTTTTATATCTAAGCCTTTCTATATCTGTGTCTATATCGAAGCATCCTGAGAGCTATGATCACCAAGTCTCTTTTGTTCACGACCATATCCTCAGTGCCTCGCACTGTGCCCCGCAATAAATAAATGATGAATGAATGAATGAATGCTCAAAAATTTTTTTTCTTTTCTCCTTTGTATGAAACTTTCTTGTAAATAAAAGTGATAACGTTCACCAATTTAATGGAAATGGAAGATGAACTTGTTAGAATTCCGGCTCTCATGGAGTTTTCATTCTAGTTGTGGAGCCTCTTTGAGAATGTAACATCTAAGCTGACTCTTTAGTTATTAGATAGAGGCCTATCTTGAAAAGGGGAATTGGGCAAGGGAGCGTGTTATATACAGAGATGGTAACAAATGCAAAGATTCTATGGTGGAATCAGGTTTGGCAAATATAATGAACAGAGAGGTGTCCAGTGAGTCTATAGAGCATAGTAAGGAGATTGCAGAAAATGAGGCTGGGAAAGTAGGCAGAAACAAGATCATGTAGGACCTTGTCAACTTTGGTAAGAATCTTTTACTTTATTATAAGTGAAGTGGAAGATCATGGGAAGTTTTAAGCAGAGCAACAATATTTAATTCACATCTTAAAAACGACATTCTTTCTTTGTGGAAAAATAGATTGGGGATGAAAGTGCATGGAAAGAGTAGAAACAAAGGCATCAATTACTAGACTATTATTTTAGTGTAAGAGAAATGTGATGGCTTAAACTAAAGTGACAGTTTGGAGGCAGAGAGACAGGAGAGGACTTAGTACATATTTTCAGTTCTAACATGAATCAAGGGTGAGTTGGTTGTGAGACAATGGGGGAAAGAAAGGAATCAAAGATGACTCCTACATTTTTGGATCAGAAAGTGGGTGGAAGGTGGTATCACTTATTGGAGTAAGAGCAGTTTTGGTTGGAGGCAGAGTCAGAAATCAAAAGTTCTCTTTGGGGCATGTTAAGTTTGAAATGCTTATTAGAAATCTAGCTGGAGATGTCAAGTAGACAGTTGGATAGCTGGGTTTAGAGTACAGAGAGGAGATCAGGGCTATAAAGACACATAAGGAAGTAATCAGTAGATGGTTGAGATCTAGGGGATATGAGATATGAAAAAAGAGAAAAATAGGGAAAAGGGCGAAGGTTGGTTGCCAAGCCCACTAACATGTACAGATTAATTGGTAGAGGAGAAGTCAACAAGGGAGACAGCAATCGAAACCAGGATAAGGTTATGTTACAGAAGCAAAGAAAATAATTTCAGGAAAGAAAGAGCAACTATTCTACTAAAAACTGTTAAACAGTAGAGTAAAATAAGGACCACTGGATCTGGCAAGCTGGAGGCCATTGGTGACCATGGCAAAAGTAGTTTCAGTGGAATAGAAAACATGGAAGCTCAATTAGAGTGGTTTGAAGAAAGAACACCTTAATAATATTGGCAATATCACTATTCCATATGATACCTATTCAGCAGATTAGATATTTAGTCAATAAACTCACAATTCATTTATTTAGTCATTTGACAGTTCTCCTAGCTAGAAGCTAAGATTTCAAGATAATTAAAGGATGATCCCTGCCATGAAGATATTATTTTATGGATATCTCAGAACTCTCGGGAATATATCATTCAGTTCTGGGAATTTTTCTAACGTAGTTGTTCGATTTTGTATCTGCTGAAGATGGTTTAAAATTTTACACCACCTTGATGATATACTCAGTAAGGAATGAAGCTAAGGTTTGATTTACTCATACAGCTTTTCAAATTTGTCACCCTGGCAGAGTGTTTTCGTTCATTATACAATGTCTTTCCATGTTTGACATATTAAAAAATCCTTTTATGGGCTGAAATGAAGCAGAGGATGGCTATTCATACTCGTAACTTCTTTAACAAGTTATCTTTATTTGCCCTATATTCTTGTCCTAGATGACGTGGCAGTTTGGGGTCAATAACTGACTATGAATAGATACTCTTATTAAATTAACTAGTTCTTCAATAACAGTAGAGAATTCATTACAGTGAATGAGTTTCTTAGCGCAGTAATTAGAGAGTTTGATATTGATTTCCCATGCTGTGACAATTGCTGATATTTCTGTGACAAAAATAACCATTATACTCGGAGAATCCTTTAACTACTGAATAGAAATAGAAGTTTGAGGCATAGGTACATCCATTACTATACCAGAAGTAGTTAAAATTTTTTTTTTCCTTTACCGCAATCAAAGATACATAACTGGTTTTTTACCTTATTGACTTGAGGTGCAGGTTAGAAAGCCTTTTCACGCTATTTTACCTTCAAAATGGAAGGTGCTCGTTTGTTTTTATCACTGATACAGGGTTAGACTTTTAAACAAAAATTGATAACACAGAATTTTTCAGAGTAAAAGAAACCCATGATCCTACTATACAGAAATAATTACTGTTAATATTTTTATATATAATCCCTTGTGAACATTTTTCTATGCTTATGTCTTTGAATTTAATGCCTGAGAGTAAACCTGGCTGGTACAACAGCATTTCTTCATGCTTTTCAGGGACTATTTTTTGTTAAATTTATTTTTCCGTTTTCAAAGAAAATATTAGTTTTTGTAGAAAATTCAAATGCTATGGTGTAAAAGAACCCCCTCACTATCACCACCACCAAATTCATCACCCATATATAAAAAGAGCCACTATCAACATTTGGGTGGTTATCCTTCCAGAATGCATTGTACGTTTGTAAATAGTTTACATGAGTAGAGTTTGTTGTGGATAATTTTATATAAATTAAATCATATCATGCACACTATTTTGCAGCTTGTTTTTTTTAAAAAAAAATTTGTCATAATATCTTTTAATAGCAGTGAATGCAGTGTATGTCCTTACATGGTTGTAAGTTCTTATTTAATCAATCACTTATTAACGAGCACTTAAATTCTATTTAGTTATTTTTTTGCTGTTTCAAGTTGCAGCGAGCATTCTTGGACCTTCACACTTGCACTCTTGTCTGTTTATCTCTTTTTCTACCCTTAATCTCAAAAGAGTATTTGTTTAAAAATGATTTAGGTGTTCTTGCAATTTAAATGATATGGTCGTAAAAATGTATGATGTTACTGGTCTCTCTCGGCGTGTTCTGGGCCCCAATTTCTCCCCTTGGTTTTCTTTTATGAGGAAGTCAGCAGGGTCAGACGGGGTCATAAAACACCATCTAATGAGTAAGAAGGGAACTAGGGCATTGATTGCATCCCCATCCTGTGAGACAGATAAGTACACACTGAATAATTCCATCTATATAAAGTTATAGAAAATGCAAACAAATCTATAGAGACAGAAAGCAGATCATCAGTTGCTAGTGATGGTACTGGGGTGGAAGGAGTAGGACAGAGAGATTACAAAGGAGATGAGGAAGCTCTTGGAGGTGATGGATATGTTCATCATCTTGATTATAATGATGGTTTCAAAGGCATATACATATGCCAAAACTTAATAAATTGTACACTTTAAATGTGCAGCTTTGTATATCAATTAAATTGACAAATTATTGATAAATTTGTTACAAACAAAACAAAAAGAAGTATTAATAATGGATACTGGAGAGCTTTCAAATACACAGTTGCTGAACTATCACCTAATATTACATATTTACATTTTTCTTTTTAATTTATAGAGTACTTTCATTACATTTTCCCATTTGATCCTCACAACAGTTTTGTAGTACTTTGGGAAGGCATTTTTATCCCATTTTACAGATGAGAAAACTGAGATTCAGAAGTTAATGTACCCAAGATCAAAAAGCTACGAAGGATTAGATCTAGATTTTTACCTATGCTGTGCTGACTTTACATTCTGTACAGTTTTCTATGATATCACACTTTCTCTCTCACCAGTTACACCTTAGATCCCTCATTTTCATGATCTCTAATTTGATACCATGAATTAGGCAGTATAAAAATTTGACGTTATCATTATAAAAAAATCAATATCAAAACATACAAGGTTTTTATCCAAAAGAATTGAAAGTAGGGCCTTAAAGAGATATTTGTACACCCATGTTCATAGCAGCATTATTCACAATAGACAAAAGATAGAAGCAGCCCAAGTGTCCATTGATGGATGAATGGATAAACAAAGTGTGGTATAAACACACAATGGAATATTATTCAACCTTGAAAGGTAGCAAATTCTGACAAGTTATATCATGGATGAACCTTGAGGACATTATGCTAAGTGAAATAAACCAGTCATAAAGGGAAAAATATTATCAGATTCTACTTATATAAGGAACCTAGAATAGTCAAATTCATAGAGACAGAAAGTAGAATGGTGCTTTCCGGGGACTAGGGGGAGAGGACAATAGAGACGTTATTTAATGGGTACAGATTTTCAGCTTTGGAAGATGAAAAGAGTTCTGGAAATGGATGGTGGTAAAGGTTTCACAACAATGTGAATGTGTTTAATGCCACTGAACTGTACACTTAAAAATGGTTAAGGTGATAATTTTATATTGTGTTACTTTACTACAATTTAAAGAAAAATTTAAAAAGAGGTTTTTCACATACCCTTTATATTCATTTGGGAATTTGGAGACCTAGGAAGCATGTGTGGGCTTATTACAAAAGAAACCCAAAGCATCAATTATTTACTTTGTCACTGTTCTCAAAATGTGCTTCTGAGACACAATATAACCCTCAAAAACTCAGGCTACAGTGAGCCCATCTGCAAACAGAGGTGGAATGAAATATAGCATATGAGATGTTCTCTGCCTGAGGCCTGCACTTTGACTGAGAACCCCATAATTCGGAGCCTTGCTGAATTGGAAAAGTCAACTACTGCACTTGGTCAATTCTACCACAATTTTTAACTGCAACCACCCTTCCTATTTTTCCCTTTTGACTCTTTCTAGTTCATTCTCTACATAGCAGCCAAAGATCTTCTTTAAAAATACATTATGGCATTATGCTAAGTGAAATAAGTCAGACAGAGACAGACAAATACTATAGGATCTCCCTTATATGTGGAATGTAAAAAGCTGAACTCATAAAAGCAGAGAGTAGAATGGTGGTTGCCAGGGGCTGAGGGGGTGGGGGGCAGAGGAAATGGGGAGACGTTGGTCAAATGGAGAAAAAAATTCCAATAATAAGTTCTGGGGCTCTAAAGTACAGCATGGTAACTATAGTTGACAACACTATATTATGTACTTGAAAGTTGCTGAGAGTAGATCTTAAATGTTCTCACCACAAAAAAAAAAAAGGTAATTATGTGAGGTGATGGAGGTGTTAACTAACCTTATTGTAGTAATCAATTTCATGATATATATGTGTATCAAATCATCATGTTGTACACCTTACACTTACACAATTTGTATGTCAATTATATCTCAATAAAGCTGGAAAAAAATACATTACATCGTGTCAATTCGCTGCTTAATGGCGTCCCATTTCATGTAGGATAAGATCTAAACATCTTACCTATGGCATGTAAGGTGCTACACCATCAGGTCCCCACTCTCTGGTCCCTTTGCAACAGCTTGTTGCACTCTCTGCCTCTCCCAGCACCCCCTGGACCACTGGCGTTCTTTCCCTTTTTTGCACATGTCAAGCTCCTGCCACAAGGCATTTGCAGATGATACCCTCATGCTTGAAAGGTTTTTTCCTTTACTTTTCAGTGGATTCTTCTTTGTCCTTTGGATCTCAAGTATCATGTCTTCACAGAAGTCTCTTCTGAACATCTTATCTAACACGGGTCCTCCCAATATTCTCCATCTCTGTTCCAACTTCATGACATTTAATACAATTTGTAAGTATGTCATTTAATTACTGATTCACTTTTTTTTTTTCTGTTCCCCTCACTTGAATCTAAGCTCTTGAAGGGCTGGGACTATATTTGTTTTGTTCACGACTAGCCTGAGCACCTAGCAGAAATATGGTACATAATAGGAAATCAATAAAAATTTGTTGAACGATTGAATGAATGAAAACAAAAATTAAATGCAACCTACATGTCCATTAATAGAGGGATAGTTTTTCTATAAAATAACATTGAGTTGTTTAAAAGAATGAGATTTTTGTGTATTATTGTTAAATGAAAAGAGTAGGTTGCATAACAGTGCGTTAATTACAGTGATATTTTTATAAAAAGTGTATAGTTATGTGTGAGCATAATATAAACACATATAGGTATATACATATACAGGTGTACTCTATATGCATATACATGTGTATATGTGTGTGTGTGTGTGTGTGTGTGTAGTTCTGAGCACCTACAGAGGAAACTATTTATTTACAGCTGAATAAGGCAATAACACTGTAGAGGTTGGCAATTGGGGTGATGGGAGACTTTAGTTTTTTATTTTATTTGTTTTTGTTAGAGAGTGAATTTTTACTTCTGTGAGTATATTCAGGTCTTTTGTGCAATTAAAAAATTAATACTTTTTTTGTTTGCTGATGCCTTTATTTACTGTCACAAATTAATTTGGGAAATTAAATAATCAAAGAAGTATGAAAAGTTACCAGAATCAATATATGGTGCAAATAAAGATGTTATATGTAGAGATTAAGTAATTTCAAGCCCTTAAACTGAAATTGTTAGAGAAGAACAAATTTTCAATGTTGGAAACATTAGGGGCAAAAAAACACATTTTTGCTCCTTCAAGAAGATAAGTTGTTTGTTATTGTCGTGAGTTTTCATTCTTGAAATATTGATTTTTTTATACCAAAAAAGAATAAATGTATTTGAGGGTTTTCCATTTTATTTAGCAGTGTTGCAATTGATAATGAACACAGAGACAAGACAGAGAAGATTTTACAGTCAAGCACAGTTGTATACATTACATTATACATTTGACCAGCTCTGTCAAATTTACTCAATTTCCAAAAGACAAGCAGACAAACAAAAAAGCTTTGTTTATTTTTATAGGCTGTTGGATCAATGTGGTAAGAATGCATATGTCCTTTACGTAACAGACAAGATGATTGTAGAAATGCAATTAATGGTTTTCTGAAAAAATTATCATAAAATATAGGTCAGCAGGAACCTCAAGAATTCCAACCTAGTTATAGAATTTGAAAGTGTGCACTTTCTCACCTAGAATAGGCACAAATACAAGACAGCTTCAAGTTCTCAAGGACGCGCATCAGACAGTCTTGTGGACTTTTGCAGTATTGAGCTTGAGGCCGCTTCTTTTCCCAATTTCTGCTTTCACCTTCTTTGCTTCAAGTGTTAGAGTCTCTTCCGGCCTCATTGTCATCTTTAACATTATCATCGCCAATACTTGTGCTTCTTCTCCCAGCCTAGCTGCAGAGTGGAACACAGTCTCCCAAGAACCTGCTTTCCTTGATATTCTGAAAAGAATGAAGCCTTTGTGCCCTTGGGCATGAAGTAGCTCAGCAATAATGCCTCAGAGTCACAGGCGGAGCAGGAGTGGTGGGGAGAACATCCCAACGGTATATAAGAAGGATTGTGGTATAAAACCATGATATAAAATTTTAATTCTCCATCAGTGCCAAATGGGCAATTTCCAGGACAGCCTGGATGGCTGCCATCTCATTAGCGTATAGTTCCATGCACAGAGATTTCCAAAAGGCATTTTCTTATTGAGACAATATGAATACTAAAAGTATTTTTTCTCTGAATTCCTGATGGTATGGAAAACAATCTCACTCACCCCACACCCCTGCATCTGACTATAAAATAGGAACTACTATTCTCTTGAAAGTATAAGGAAAAAATATTCTGTCCTTTCCCCCTCACACATGCCACCCACAGAAGGGAGGCCTTAACTGAATGGAAGAATGTTACCAGGGGGAAGGTCACTGGTTTTCTCTAAGGATCCACGTGTCCTACAGGTTATACATATTCATTCCCTTCCCTTCTCCTGGTTCCTCCCTGTGGTAAGCATAGTAGCTGATTATTTACCAAAAACAAAGTTGATATTTTCATCCTTGGGTCCAAACTCTATTTCTCAAGTGGTTCAGAAATCTAAGGGAGAAAGATCTCCATAGAAATGTTCACTGCCTTCTTGGTTTATGTCTCAGATTGATGGATGTCCGTTTCTGATCCACAAACCACCAAGTAATGTGGGTATTTGAGATAGAATGAGGTAACATTTAAAAAATTTAAGTAACTTTGAACTTAGCACAGGAAAGACACTTACCAAACAAGCTTGACAAAAGAATGAATGAAGATAAAAATAGGTAATACTTAGTGAGCACAAACTATATGCCAGATGTATACTCAGTTGGTAACTTGCCACATCAGTCAAGGTCCAGCAAGAAACAAAATTCCACTCAAATGGTTTCAACTCAAGGGCCTTTAATGAAGGGACTATTTACAGAGGCTTGGGCAAAGTTAGGAGAATCAACAATGGATGCTGAAGTGCCCAGGAGCTAGAAACGAGTGACACTTGTTGTGACACTTAGGCCCAAAGGACAAGAGACAGGATAGTATTGCTAGGGCCTGGTAAGAGCTGGCGCGTGAGGAGGCCATGGGACAGAAGGAGGAGGGTCGAGTCTACTGCCATAATGTGCAGAACCAGGACACTTAAGCAAGGAGAGCGCAAAGAAGAAAGACCAACTATTTTCTTCTCCTTTTCTCCTATCTCTGCCCAGTGCCTGGCATTGACCAGGAGCAACCAGAAACCAGCCAGCCAGGGAGTCTAGGTGACATAGTGCGTAGGGATCAGCCTGGAGGCACAGTAGGGCAGAGAATGGATGGGATGGAGCAGGAAGGGGAGACAGCAAATGGAAAGCAACTGACACAAATGCATTATAAGAATTATCTTTTACTTTTCAAAACTATCTTGTGAGATAGAGTTATTCTCATTTTTAAAAGTGAAAAAAGTGCGATTTAGAGATGGTAAATAAATTGTTCAATTCCTGAGTCCAAGGCCTTAATGACTAAACCATTCTTAGATGCACAGTATATGCCCCAAAATGACTGCTTCGATAATTAATTGATTGAATGGGGGCTATATTTGATGTAATTAGGCATGCATTGTCTTTGTAAATGTAAGCTAATTAACCACAGTCATTACTGCTCTGTAAAAAAGAGATGACTTTTCTCCCCTGAGATACCAAATGCCACTTAATTAGGATTAGGAAACAACTGAAGGAGCATTCAAGATTAGAGCTGAAAGGCAGAGGGAACGCAGATTCACTAGAAATGAAGAACTGTAAGAGGCAGCGTTTTCTCAGGCAGCGGATAGAGCGTTAAGTCCTCGCTGAGTTCCCACAACCCTTTCTCCTCCTCATGCCTCCCACACAGTTCAGGCAAACTGTATCAATAGTGTCTGACCATGCAGTTCATGAGCTGACTCTGTCTCTCTCACGTGGTGTTCCCTGGGTCTGAAATACCTTTCCTCCCTTTCTTTTCCTAATCTAGTTATCCAACTTATTTTTCAAAGCCATGTTCAAAGTCGTTTCCTCTATGAAGTCCTCCTAAAGGCAGGGGACTTGTCTTATCCTTCTTTGTATCCCCCTGCCTACAAATAGCCCGAAACATAGAGGGCACTCCGTGAATGTGTTTAAATGAATTAAACCGAGGAGAAATGAGAACTGGGTTCTGAAGATTGCAGACTTTTAGGGAAGCAATGTAGAGGGACACAGGACTGCAACAGGGTAGATATTAAAGGTAGATCAAAGAGATACAGAGAGTCATCAATAAAAATTATTTCTGCACAGCTCAGAGCTGGCCTTTATTCCCCTACAATTCCCTGAAGCACCATGTGGACGTCTGCTCAGTCTCCCACCCGAAGTCTCCCTGTTTCTCTTTGAAGAATTGTGCACATATGTTTCTTTATCTTTCTCACTTTCATTTTTTATCCTTTTATAATTTATAGCTAAAACTGACTTGAATCAGTTTTACTACAAATAAACATACATTATTCCTTCCCTAACAGAATGACTACGTTTTAATAGCACCTTTTCACGTGAGCCATTATTCATCTCAAATTTGACTAGTTTTAAAATCCATTATTATAAGCTTCTCTTGTTCCCAACTCCCCTGCCCCCCACTGCCCCCCCCCCAAATTTACATGGAGTTGATTGCTGTGGTGTTAGTTAAGGCATCATCCAAGACATGGAAGAGGCTATGGAGATCAGTAAGATATGGTTTCTCACTCTAGGAAGTTTAGGCTATAGCAGGAACGGTAAGAAAGAGATATGGTAATTGATCTAAAGAGCAGATTTTTTGAGGTGCAAAAATAATTCCTAGGGATTAAAGAGATGAGAGAATTCACTTTGAAAAAGGAGAATAGGAAGGGCTTTATGAAGAATATAAGATTTAATTTTTATTCAGTTTCAAGGTGCCATAGACCTTATGTTTGTGCATTAAGGAGCAGATAGAATGATGGGTTTTTTTCTATCTATTTTAAAGGAATAAGAAAAAGAAAAAAATTCCAGATTTAGGGAGACATTGAAAGAAAGAGGGACAGCATGTATGCCATGGAGGGATGATCTATAAGATTATCCTATTGAAGGAAGGTAGAAGCTCAGAGCCTTACGTGACACAGGAAAGTCATAAATCTCTTCCCTTCTCACCCAGGGCCACCGTGTTACACAACATCACGAAATGCCATACACATCATAGTCTATGTAAATCAGTAAAGAGCCCTAAGGAGTCTTTTTAGATATTTTTTTCTAATTTCTTTCTTATGAAATTTTAATATCGCAGATATACTGTATGTCTGTTTATGTACTGTATTATGTATATCTGTGCTTCATGTATAAAAGAGTAAGATTTTTTGTTCCTCCCTTTACCTTCCCCCGGAACCACTAAGAACAAATTTTCACCCTCTTGGGAGCGATATTGTCTGTGTTGAGAGTGCATGATGGAAAAGGAGTACCCATTTGTTTTTCCAGTGGACATCTTTAACATAGACCCTAACGTGAATGGTTCTCCTGGAGTGGAGAAACCCAGCTCTGCCATGCCCCTTCGAATCTCCCAAGAGATTAGACAATAATTTAGTAATCTTATGCCAGGCAAATTTGATTTTGAGCCATTTTAACTTCAAGCTCAAATATTGGGTTATCTTAGTTGACATCTAAGTCACATGATGAATAATAACAAAAACTATGGCCAAATACTGCAAAGAATTCCCACATTTTTACAAGGCTAATGGAGCTTTATTGAAAAGCTCTGAATCATCGGTCACACAGGCATTTGAATGTGCAGAGGACTTTGATGAAGGATTAAGGCTGCTTAGCCTCAGACTTTCCCACTCAGTTCAGTCCCCCTCACTTTATTACGTGGGGCAATCAGCCCTTCCTGACTCTGTGTCTCTAGCACTTTCATATCCAAAGAACATTCTTGTCATTATTCTGAACTGGCGAAGACAGACACATCATTCTTTCTTCCTCGCTCATCCTACTAAACCTTTCCATCAAAAGGTCAGTATAGAGATTTATTTTCATGCTGATTTGAATTGTCTCCCCAATTCACAAAGATATTAAGAGGTTGGAGTGGTCATTGATCGTTATAGTTTTAAATAACATTTTTTTCCATTATGGTGAGTCATGTGTCATTATAGGTATTTTAGTTTAAAATTGAAAAGGTTCTATTTAGGCTTCTTAGCCAGACTCTTGTTTTTTATTTTTTTCTTTCTGTTTTTCAAGTATTGTTCTTTGTAGTGGCAAACAGCAAAACACTTTCACTCGTCTTTAATGGATCTGTCTTGAGAATAAAATAGATTCTCAAGGGACTATTCAAGCAGAAGACTCGATGGCCACTTTCAAGATTGTTAAATATAAAGAAAATTCTAACATAGAAAACAAGTCTACGCTTTGAAACCTCTAAGGTCCCCTCTAACCCTTAAGATTCCAAAAAACAGTATTTCTTTTTGAATATAGCAAGAACCTTAGAAGATGTCAGTGAACCAAGTTCAGGTGATAAGCTAGACTCATGGTAAATATTTTCACCAGCCTTTTTCATCTTCAGTATTAGCGAGAGACCTGGTCTATACCACACCCATCAATCTCCTTTCTTGCCTAGATTTTTGTGATATTTGATTACTATAAGGTTGGAAGATTTTATTGCGTAAAGTTTAAGGGATGTGTCTACATGGGCAAGGAACACAAAAATACCTAAGAAACTCTCTTCTTTAAAGCAGCCATATTTCCTACAGTGTAATTCCTTTCTCATCCCCTAAAGACAGTCTGATCCCATCACACCAGGCCTTCAGTAACTTCAAATCGCCATCAGCAAAAAGTGAAAATTCCTTAACATGACACACAAAGTCATCTCTAGCCTGATCCCATCTATATTTACGACCTCATTTCAAGCTAGCATTTCTCTTACTTTTTTTATGTTACTGGCTTTTCTAAACAAGACTTTTATTTTTTTCCATTTCTCTGCCTCTTTGCATGTCCTTCCTTCTGTCTAGAAGTTAGTTACTTTCTCCTCGAAATGACCATCAACAATTAAAAATGGACACCTCCCTGAACCAGCTCTTACATAACTAGTCACACTTTCCTCTCTAATACCATCACACTTGGCGCATATCTCTGTAATAGCTTTTCTCTGATTGAATTGCAGTTATGTGATTGCAGGCTTGCTCCTGCTAATAGGTAGTCTTTTTTTTTGAGGGCAAGGACAATGTTAACTCAGTAAAGTTCTTATGACATTATGAATTTATTTATTAGGCTGTACTATATAATACTGCTGATATTTAACCATTTTTGACCTACAAAAATGACAAAACATATTATTTATACTTTACCTCACTCTAAAAATACTTCTTAAAATCCTGTCAAAAATACACTGAGACAGAGATAGTATGCTCACCGAGTATTCCATCGAACCATTACGTTTCCTGACTCACTTGCTATTGGGTGGGGCCTTGCAGCCAGGCCTGGTCAAAGAAGCAACAAAAAGATAAACGGATGTATGTCATTTGCTGGCTGGAACCTTGAGAATAGCATGTGTATCTTCCAGACTCTGCTCTCACTACAACAACCAAAGTGAAGCTACAGATGGTAAAACTAGCATGGGCTGCTGAGCGACAGGTGGAGGAGAGCCCTACACCAACCTGCAATGTACGTAAGCAAGAAATAAACCACTGTTGTGTTAAGTCACTGGGATTTCAGCTTTAATTTCTAGCTAATCTTACATATAGCCAAATAAAATTAAATAGAGAAGGAAATGAGGTAAAGGGACATAAAGACAGAGAAATAAAGACAGGATAAGATTAAACCCCAGGTGCAAGCCATTGTATTCTCCATGTACTAGAGGTGTGGTACATATTTGATTTGAGATTCCTTGTGGTCAAGAAAAAAGGAGAAACGTCATCTCTTGCAAAGTTGAACATCTCCATAAAATGAAAAATAATATAACAGTGCTTTAAATTCTTGAAATATATTGAATGAATGAACTTTTTATATCATTGTTTATGTGCACACTATATATCAGGAAAATAGAGAATAGCAACATTAGCTCTGGAGATTAGAGTCTTTACGAGAGCAGAAAAACCTCTCAACTGTCTTAAGCCTAGTCTAACACTAGATCAATTACTTTTCTATCTCCAGAGTATTAACCTCAAATTTCCAATTAGCAAATGATTCTAAGCAAAAGAAGGCTAATGTTGAGGTAAACCACTCACTTTGTGCATACGTCTTTAATAAGCTCTCTTTTAAAATATTATTGTAGATAATGCTCAACTGCTTATTAACAAATCCACAACAAAGGATTTTACATTAATAAATTCTTAGCTCAGAGGTGAGAATAGCACCTCTAGTAATTTTGTGAGAATCATAGGCAATAGGGACTGACAATTAGATATTAGTAACTTTATTCTCCACACTTTTAGTAAAACTAAGACAGTAATTATCTGAGCTGTTATCTATCCAGTTACATATTTCCAAATTAAGATATAAAGGTAAAATTTTTCTGCATATACAATATATGTGTGTATAAGCATTTGAATCAAAAGGCTTGTGAGATTATGGATCATTTTTATTATCATCTTTACACTTTGTTTTGTTCAAAATATTTAGTAACAAACTACATTACTTTTATAATCAGAGAAGTGCATTTTTAAGTATATATAAATTCAAGCACTTTGGCATTTTGATCCAGCCTGTTCTCAGTACTATCCACCCACCCTCACTTCCTCATTCACAGCCTTGAACTGTTTACAAACAGGACTGTCATCTGAACTTTTTTTTTTTTTGTGAGGAAGATCAGCCCTGAGCTAACATCCATGCTAATCCTCCTCTTTTTGCTGAGGAAGACCGGTTCTGCACTAACATCTATTGCCAATCCTCCTCCTTTTTTTCCCCCAAAGCCCCAGTAGATAGTTGTATGTCATAGTTGCACATCCTTCCAGTTGCTGTATGTGGGATGCGGCCTCAGCATGGCTGGAGAAGTGGTGCGTCGGTGCGCGCCCGGGATCCGAACCCGGGCCGTCAGTAGCGGAGCGCGGGCACTTAACTGCTAAGCCACGGGGCCGGCCTTGAATTTTTTTTAAAGACAGGGATCACACCATACTTACCACTTACTACCCCTTTACTAACTCTATCATTTAAAGCTTCCTTGAGGACAGAAACTCTTGTAATAAATAATCTGGATATGTCTATGAAAGACAAAGCGTCTGCATTCCCACTGGCAAAATTCATAGAGAAGCCCACTCCTAGTTTACTTCTAGATGCTCCTGCTTCAGCTAACATGCCCCAGAATCTCATCCTCAAGGCTGCCATGTCCTCGTTTGTTTAATATGATCTTGAGTGTCTTCATCTCTTTCCTCAAAACCAAATCATTCAAACACTTTCTTTCTATGCCCTTTTTATCCGTTACTGAAGCTACATTACACATTTCCAGAAATGCACCTTCAATTCTGTTACTCTACTCAAAGCACACAGCATCTCTGTGTGGCAGTTAACTTCTCATACAATACTTTAACAAAGTAGAAAGAAGGGAGAATATGAATTCTTTTTTCATATTAGTTTTTTGAAAACCTGGAACACCAATCTTTTCACTCGGTGTTCAATAAACAATTATAAAATCAATCTATCAATAAATTATACCATATTACAATAATCTCTTACTTAGGAAAGGAAATTTAGTGGGAAAAAAAGGAATACCTCTCCTGTTCAAACCATTAGACCCTCTATGTTTTGAGTGGATAACATTTTTGACACACAAACACATGCACACACACACACACACACACACACCCCTCCAGTTAGAGTTGACTGGCTCACCAAACAATCTTCATTTTGTCCTCCCAAATCTCCAGTCTCAGATTCTCCTTAACTATAGTTTTCACAAATAATTATCTCTGATCCAAAATAATGTCTTTATACTCCCAAAGTTCAGGCCCTTTTGTTTCCATTACTCCTGGGAGCCAATTCATCTCTCTCCACAAAGGAGCTATCTGGCTTTTTCCGAAGGAAGTGCAGAAGACTACATCATTAATACTTTGATAGACAGAGCTGGCAGTAATACTTAGTTGGTACAACCTTCTGGACGGCAGTTTTGCAATATATCCAAAGTGTTAGATTTCTGCATAAACTTTGACCCCAAAATTTCACTTCTAATAACTTATCTTAAGGAAATAATGATGGATGTGTGCAAAGTTTGCCTAAAACAATGTTTATTATAAAATTATTCATGGTGCTCCTAGAAGAAGATATTAACAGCTTTTATTTCAAGGTGAATGTGATCATGCCTTTCATTTTCTTCTTGATAGGTTTTCTTATGCATTTAAATTTTCCCATAATAAAAATGTAATCAGACATAAAATTTTCAGTTTCTGATCTGAGAATAGGCCTTGTCCACAGGCAATTGGCAGGAATGGGTTGACTGACGTGAATAATTTCACCTTCCATGTAAGACTTTTTCCTCCAGAATCAGAAGGGTGTTGTCAAAGCCAACATTCATTTAAGAAGTAACTACCTAAAGTAAAAGGGGCCATTTACCCACACTGCTATAACAAGCAGGTTTTTTAAAGTTTCACTTCCCTTGTGAATGATCTGAAGCAATTTCTGCTGAAGACTTCCTTCAGCCACCCAGTTTAGTAATCCATATTTGCTCTCCTGTACAGTTATAAATCACCAGCTCCCTGATTTAGTTTGATTTACTGAAAATGCCTCAATAACAGTACAAATATAGAAATATTGCTTCCATGTGTTAATGTTCCTGGGGATAATCCTTAGCCAAAGAGAGAAGCTGACACTCAATGGTTGGTTGATGCCAGGATACAAATGTCTGAAAACCTTGCAACAATTTCTAAAAATCTCTGAATTGATATTTCAACTGTAGAGTTCCCTGTGAAACTGACTAGGGCAACAGTATGCTGGAGCCAGTTCACAAAACACAATTTTTAAATATTCAGGGAAAGCACACTGGACTTGGTTATCAAAAGACATGAGAGCTGGAATCCAGCTTGGTAACTACCTTATCCTCTTGAGCAAAGTTACTTAATCTCTTGGATCCTCAGTGTCATTATTCAAAAAATGGAATAATTCCTATATAACAAGAATATTGTGAGGATTAAATAAGAAAGTGCTGGCTCACAGCAAATATTTGTTAAAATAAGAATGTGTAGGGGCTGACCCGGTGCCAGAGTGGTTAAGTTTGTATGCTCCGCTTTGGTGGCCCAGGGTTTGCAGGTTCAGATCCTGGGTGTGGACCTACACGCCACTCATCAAGCCACGGTGTGGCGGCATCCCACATACAAAATAGAGGAAGATTGGCACAGATGTTAGCTCAGGGATAATCTTCCTCAAGCAAAAAGAGGAAGATTGGCAACAGATGTTAGCTCAGGACCAACCTTCCCTCCCCCCCCCAAAAAAAAGAATGTATAGCAAAAATAATAAACTGACCACAGGAAATATGTCCAGTGAGCTCTTGGGCATTTTCCCCTACGATGCTCTTTTTTTCTATTTCCTTTGGCGTTTCCTTGCCTGGTAAGTTCATGTTGTTGAAAAGAATATTGCAATAGGAATGAAAAGACAGGTTTCAATCCAGGCTTTGAACCTGTCATAGGTGATAATGCTTTCTGGGTTATAAAGACCTTAACTACACAAGGCAGGATGGCTATTTAATTTAAGGCACTTTCAAGTTACAAAATTGTATGATCTTATTTTTTTAACTTTTTCCATACAAATTTCCATTGTGAATTGAGCTTGAACTTCTCTAATTCTCCCTTTTCCTATGAAACAGCATCTCTTCCCAAGTAGCTTTAAATACTAGTCACAGCTCAGCTGTGAAAAAGTAATGAAGGTTCAGAGAGAGAGATCTCCGAGAATGTTGTGATGCAAACTTCAGCTTAAATTGCTTCAAAGGAAGCCATTGGCAAACGGATCTTCCTCTTCCTCAATATCACAATCATGCATTAGGAACTAATTGGATTTGATTTACTACATCTCACCTGACCTTCCAGCTCAGTGGCTACGCTGTTAGGTTTGCCTTGAAGTCAGTAAACCTTGGGTCCCTCTTGTTCTCAGTCTGGACCTTGGGCATCATACAAGCATCATTCACCTTGATTCTGTGAAAAGATATTGCCATAATATATTGTTTTCTTTTAACAGAATTTCCCCTCTGAGATCCCTGTGTATCTCTTGGTGCCTCTGATTATTCACGCTCTGAATAGCAGCATTACAGATTTAATACAATGGATATGTACTGATCATCCATGACAAAAGTCCAAATTGCTTTGGAGACCATGTTTGTAAAACTAATTGGTACCTAAAATTTGTAAAACGTTACCTTTTAATAATGAGGCCAATATTTTACTTTTAGCATTTATTTCATAGCAGAACTTCTGTAACTCACTTAAGAGGCAACTTGGTAAGGAGGCAATACCTATTAGACTTTTGAGCTACAGGTTAAATCTGGGTTCTATGTGTTCTAGAGAGTCCCCATATGAGAAACCCCTTTGTGAACCACGTAACAGCTTGAAATTGCTCATTTCTGGGAAAGCTTGCATGGTATGTATTTTAAGAGAAAAAAATCCAAGACAGCTGTAGAACTACCACTTGAGGAAGAGGCAAATGAGAATATAATAAGGCATAGCTTCTGAAAGTGCCCTCCCGTCATTTTTTGGAGGCAAAGCCCTTGCTGGCTAATGAAGCTTTTTATGAATGCCAGAGTACTCAGCAAGACTGGTGGCTCCCTGGAAGTAGCTGAGAGTGCAGCACTGATTAGGACAAACTTGGTGCCTGGGACTACAGCAGCCGAGGTATTATGTGCAGGCCTACATGGAAGACATACCTATGGGGTTGGTGAGTGATGTCCCGCAGACACTGAACAAAGGTCAAGGAGGTTGTAAAATCATGGTGGTGGTCCTGACATCTGTTGGAATTTAGCCAGGGGTTCACCCAGTCCCTCACTGTGGCCTCTGCAGTGCTATCCAAAGGTCACATCTGTTAGGAGACAACACAAAATGTATGAGAGGGTCTTGTGCTGTGTTGATGCAAAGCAAAGTAAAGCAACTGACACAGAATTAATTGTTGGGTGTTTTTGGCCCTTGTTGGATAGAAGTGGGTTCTGGTTCTAGTGCCAACATTCACCTACAATATGATTTGGGGCAATTTCCTTTAACTTTCTAGGCCTTGCTTTCCTCATCAATAAACTAGACAAAATAATGTACACCTTATAAGGTCATTGTAAGGATGCAATTCAATAGTATATGTAAAGTACTCACTATGTAATAGGTCCTTAATAAATGGTGGCTGTCATTACTCTTAGGATGATGATGCAAATGATGATGATAATGGTGATACTGATTTTTAAACAAATACTTATCCAGAGTTTGGCACATAGTAAGAAATCAAGATTCATTTTCCTTCCCTTCTCATTTTGAGATTACTTCATGTCAAATATTTACAGTGTAGCCTACCTATAGCTTTTCGCCCTGAAGCCCAAAAGAAAAATATACTGCATCTTTCTCTCAGGAATTATCAAAAATCTTCTCTCCACAAGATACTCTATTGTGTTTTGTGCTAAGAAGTGGGAAAAAATGGACTTTGGCATCATAATACCTGAATTTTTCCTCTTTCACTATTTTCTAAGTATTCATGAACGTCTGTGTTAGAGTCATTTTTCTCTTATATTAAGAGAACATTAATTTCACCAAAGTTCCTGAACCTTACTCCGTCCAAAATATAATGAGAGTAGCTACCATTTGAGAACACTTACAGTGTACAAGTGTACTATCTCATTTAATGCTTACAATTTTATTAAGTGATTATTACCATCATTCTCATTTTACAGAAGAGAAAAATTTGGCTGAGAAAGATAAAATAAAACTGGACCAAGATCATGTAACTAATAGGCAGCAGAGTTGGGATTTAAACTTCTGTCCGACTCTAAAGCCTGTGCTCATTTCCACTCTGCTGCACATCTCCTCATCAAAGATGGAAACTCTAAGAAAGCTTATTCTCTTGGTGAACTATAAAATAATAAAAATTGAGTGAACCAAATGTCAGCTGGTTCATTAAGATAGGAAGTACACACAATATAAAAATGATAAATCAGATAACTTTCTTTTTACAACCTCAGAGTTCTGTGAGAAAACTAAACTCATCAATCTTCTTCCCAACTAATCTCTTCAACATTAATAATTTCCTAAAGTAAATTACGAACTGGGAATTAATTTAATGAGTTTTTCTTGCTAATGACATGAACCTCATATCATTGCAGGTGCCAAAGCAAATTGCCATTTACTTTATCAAAAGATGTGGATTGCCGCCCTCTGTGGAACTCAGAGTTAAAATCAGAATTTAATAATTAGAATTTCTCATGGAAGTGGACACTTTTCATTCTCAAAAAAAAAAAAAAAATTGTATGTGTTAACCTAGCCAGCAGCCTCATCCCCTCAGCAACTTCAGGATGTTTGTTTCTTGTCATGTTACCTGCTCCACAAAACACATGCTACCAATATAAAATATGGCTTGTCTACATTTTTAAATACACAATTATAATTTTCAGTGAGCCATGTACAAGAGATATATTGGTTCATGTCATTGGCATAAAATGTCAGTCAAATTGGCAGCCAGTTCACCCTTTTGCTGTCCTTGAAGCAGAGCACAGAATGCCGAATCCCACATTGTCATTAGTGATGCCAATCAGAATAAGAATCGGTCACTCACTTTTATCTAAAAGAATGAAAAATTGAATTACCTCTGATTTGTCAAATCATTTCACAGACTAACGATATCATTAACAAATCATATTAGTCATACAAGGGGACCAGAATTCCCACCATAACATTTATGGGCAAATCATTAAATTTGAGGAAGAGGAGGATTAAATCAAAAGGTTTGGAAACTTCTTTAAGTATATTAGGACCTGAAAAGAATTAAATAACTTGAAGTATTATTTTTCCAATCTACATTGTTTTGTTTGTTTGTTTTAATGCCCACTGTGGACAAGATGCTTTTGATAAGGGGAATAAGAGAACAGTTTAAAAAATTGAGTTGTCTCTATGCTAAAGGATGAGTAATTTACAAAGTTTACAGGAGAAGAGGAAATATGATGGTGAAGGATCTTGAAATATGTAAGGAATGATTGAGGAAACTGGATTTATTTATTAAACTCAAGAAGATCCAGCAGAGGCCATGCTAGATGCTTTCATTTATTTGAAACTGTCGTATGCAAATAGGTAGAAGACACAAGGAGGCAGATTTCTGCTCATCACAGGAGGAGACTTTGTAAACATTAGAGCTGCCATTACTGTCTAATCTGGATACCATTGAAAATATTCAACATAGGTTGAGGTAGAAAACCCTATAGGGGGAAAAAGTATTGTACACAAAAAGACAGCTTGGTAGATGGCCAGTAATGTTTCTTTGAGTCATAAATTTCTCTGTTCTAGGGCCGGCCCGTGGCTTAGCGGTTAAGGGCATGCGCTCTGCTACTGGTGGCCCGGGGCCCCGGGCACGCACCGACGCACCACTTCTCCGGCCATGCTGAGGCCGTGTCCCACATACAGCAACTAGAAGGATGTGCAACTATGACATACGACTGTCTACTGGGGCTTTGGGGGGAAAAAAATAAAATAAAAAATAAAGTTTAAAAAAAAAAATAAATAAATAAATAAAATTTCTCTGTTCTGGAGAATAAGATGACACAGACATGAAATTATCCAAAAATAATTTAAAAAAAAAAAATGACAGAAATTAACAAATACAAAACAGAAAAATTCAAACTGAGTGTGAAGTATTGTCGCAGGTTGGGTTTCTCCAGATGCTGACTCTAAGACTGAGTGTAGTTTGCTGAATGCTTATTAAGGAGCCCCGCTTAGGAACAACCCTGTGAAAGAGAGGAAAAGTAAATAGGATCGAGCAGAGAGAGGAGTCAAGCTATGAGGCAGGGCCAACGACAGTGTCAGCCTACTCCAAAAGTCCCTCTGGAGCTGGAATAAGAGTTGTCCTGAGTTGGACCAAGATGACCAGGCCTGTATAGCCTTGAATCAATCATTCCGTGGATGTGGACTGCTCCAAGAAGGGATGAACCTTGGCAAGGTGACCCCTACAGCTGAGGTAGACCCTGAAATGGCTGACAGCTGCAGGCTGTTGGTCAGTAGCACTCCGAACAATTGGGGCAATAAGTCCTTCACTGAAGGGAGATCTGGGCGATATATCATAGTGTCCACCAAATCCAGCTCTTGTGCAAATGGAATCTACTTCTTCATATACAATTTGGGAGCAACTTCAACAGGATTCTAGGAGACCTCTCTTTTGAATGAGCTTTATAGAGATGGAAAGTTAGGGGGACAAACGGTAGCTGCTGCAGCTGGTCTCAGAGCAACACCTCATACTCATTGTCTCCCTCCACCAGTGGACTAACCCTATCCATTCTAGATACCCTTCAGCAGCAATACTAGCTCAATCAGCAATGGTTAAGTGAAAATCCATACTATTGGGCACAAGCATAGACCCCTTTGCACTGTGTGCCAGTTGTGTCAGATGGTGTGAGCCAGACTCATTAAGGAGGAGTCTAGGACAAGGGGCCTCTGGCACCAGAGGCACCCAGGTGTTTCTCATTCCAGGACTTCCATGCCAGCCTCCCACATATCTCCCCAAATCCCACAAGATCGGGCTTCCTCTGGGAAGAGTGGTCGCAGCAGCAGCCCCTCGGGCCTGATTCCGCCCTTCTCTGAGCCTCCCCTGGCTCTCGGGGCATCCCAGCCCATCCTTTCCCTGCTCCACCAACAGGACTGGCGCTTACTCCCTGACACATCCTAAACCACATAGCTCACCTTGCTGGGCTCCAGTTTGTCTTCCTGGGAAGCCCCATATTCCACCCTTCACACCCCCACCCCTCCAGACCCCGGTCCTCAGGTGTCACTTATGGTATTCAAAAGAGGAGCATATTTCCTGATGGAGAAGATTGAGTGAAGGGGCCAGTTCCCCCATCGCACGGTGCTGGCAGTTGGGCTGGGCTGAAAGAGAGAGTAGTGCGCTGAGGCAGTTCTTCAGGAGAAGGCTCGAGGAGCAGGCAGCGATGGTCTCCTGGGACGAATTTAAGACACCTCACAGCTGCTGGGAGGAAAAACTAGCCCCGAGGATAATGTAACCTTATGTTTGGGTTCCTGTGGACTTTGACCTTGCCAGAGTTAAGCCTGACGCCCCTGGAGCCTGTGCAGTATCCTAGGGCTTTGGGCCCTGGGCATCCTGGAAGGTGATAGACTCCTGATACCCGGTACTCGCACGTGCAGGTCTCTTCCCCACCAGGTCTCTGATGTCCCTGCTTTTGCACCTCTGTTGGGACAAAGCCTGGACCCTCACTCCTTGCTGGGCCCCTGGGACAAGCCACCCTCTTAGTGTGACTCTGACCTTTGGGTCAAGGGAAATTTTTTGTGGGGAAGTGGCTTTGACGTGGTCTCCTGAGATTGACCAGATGTGGGCAAGGGCAGGAGGGAGAGGCACTGTGTAATAGTGGTGGATGACGTGGGAGGTCTTGGGCCAACTGATAAGGGAATTGTGCTTGATTCTTGATGTAGCATTTTTATCTTAAAATGGATTGTTGTTGGGCCCACCTGACTTTATGACTTGGTGATTCTGACAGAACCGAGTTAATGGTGGGCACTTGGGACTGTATGGTCACTTGGTACCCCATAGTTAGGTACTCCGTCTCTGCAAGAGCTCAGTAGCACACAAGGAGATGTTTTTCAGAAGATATTGAAGTCTCTGCCTCAGGTGGTGTGGCCTTGCCCCAGGGGTCTGTGTTATGAATATCCCACTGGGACTTGTAGTAAATTCCATGTGGTATGTTTTCCCACAGCTAATAAGACAAGAGTCTGCTTGGTCATATGTTCCAAGTGGCAAAGTTGCTACTCCTGTAACGTGGCTTTGCTACAAGTTTTTCCTGTTTTGGACTCCACTCAAAGTTTCCATGTCATTTGGTATATGGATAAACACAGTATTCCCAGTTGTTGCATATACTGCCTTCAGAATCTGAAGAAGCCTACCAGTCATTGTGCTTCTTTCTTTGTACTGGGAGGTGCAAGATTCAAGAATTTATCTTTTACTTTGTATGGGGTGTACATAGTAACATCAGAAATAGAAACCATGATCTGGTCATGATCTGACCACTAGACCAAATTTTACTGATGTAGCATACCCCTGAGTCATCATAGGGTTTATCTTCCATCCTCTGGAGCACAAGGATCTTAACAAGGTCTCTGATATGCTAGCTACTTCTTGCTCATCTAGCCCAATTAGCATGATGTCATTGATTTGGTGAATCAGCATGGTATTTTGCAAAATGTCTAGATTGTCCAGACCTTTTGATATTATGATAGTAGAAGGAAAAATTAACATAATCTTGGAGCTAAATTCTAAATATATACTGTTGACTGTTATCTGAATTTCTGATCCCCTATTCTGATAGTGACGGAAAAGAATACATTTGACAAATTAATGGCTATATTCCATGTATCCAGGGCTGTTTTAATCTGCTCAAGCAAAGATATCCCACCTGGCATAGTGGCTGTAATTAGAGCTACTCCTTGGTTGAGTATGCCATAGTCTAATGCCATTTTCTAAGAACCATCTGGTTTTTACAGGAGCCAGCCTGGTAAATTAAGTAGAGAAGTGGCTGAGACCACCAACCCTGCATTCTGTAGATATGGGATATGGTATTATTTTTGATTTGCTGTATTGGAAGGGAGTTTTGCAGTATCAGAAGTTTCCACTTAGAATTCCAACCTAGAACATCTTTTACCCCATTGGCCAAGGACCCAATGTGAGTGTTGTGCGGTTACCAAGGATGTCTATTCTGACTACATTTGGGACCAGGAATGACCACTAGGTGGGTCCATACACCCAATGTACTCCTGTGAGCCAGTTTTTATTTATTACCTCGCCTCCATATGCGCCCCCTTTAACAGATCATGATGACACTTTAGGCCTCCAGGTATCAATTTAACTCAGACTCTTTACCCATCATTCCATAAAATGTTGGGCCACGTTCCTTTCCCTAGGGCACAATTATCCTAGCATATAGTTGAGTCCCCTTTGTTAATCCAATCTGAAAATCTCTGTCTTTTAATTGATGTGTTTATACCATTTTTATTTAATGTATTATATTTGGATTCTGGCCTACCATCTTCTTGTTTGTTTTCTCTTCATACTTCTGTTTTTCATTTTTATATTTCTTCTTGCCCGATTTATTGTGGGTTATTTGAATATGTTTTAGTATTCCATTTTAATTTATCTATGTGGCTTTTTGATTTGATGTCTTTAGGTTTTGTTAGTGATTGCTATAGGGCTTAATATATATTTATATGTGTATTTATATACCTAATTTTTCACTCTATTTAAAGTTAATATTTTACCTCTTCAAGTGAAATGTAGACTCCTTATGGCTATGTAGGTTTCTTATCCTATCTACTTTATTTTTGTAGTTGTCATATGCATTACAGATGACAGGGAGAGGGAGGAGAGGGGAGAGAGAATAGGACATGAATAAGAAAGTAAATGAACTAAAGAAGAAAAACTAGGAAAAAAGGAGCAGTGAAAAAGTACCCAGCCTCTTAATTTATAAGTTCTACTAAGAGAAAAACAAATTTAATTTTTATATATTTTTTTAACACACCGAGGTTTTAAATGAAATTAAAAGCTCTTATTTTCCTTCCTCCTATCAAATGTAGCATATCCTCATTAAACGTGTTCCTCATTTCATTTATCAATGTGCCTCTTTGGTATTTTGGCCATGGCTAAGAAAGGCTTGGAGGCTGACAAGGTGGGGTAGGGGTGGTACTTTGGAGAAGATATGTATATTTGAGATCAGAAAGATCCATTGAAAACCCTATCAGATAATTTTGTAATTTTTGCTCTCCACAGTCATACATATTGTGAAGAATTAAAGAAGAAAAAAAAGTTTATTTTATTTATCTATTTATTTACCATTTCTGTGTTTCTTGCTTCATTCTGAAGTTCCAAGTTTCCCTCTGATATCATCCTTCCGCCTATGTAACTTACTTCTTTTAGAGAAGGTATGCTGGAGACAAAGTCTCTTCATTTTATTTCATCTTAGTATGTCCTTATTTCCCCTTCATCTCTGATGGCTATTTTCTCTGGAAAGAGAATTCTGGATAGACAATTTTTTCTCTTATCACTTCAAAAATATTTTTCCACTGTTTTCTGCCCCTTGTGGTTTCTGAGGAGAAATCTGAGATCATTCAAATTGGCATTCCCATATATGTGATATGTTGCTTTCCTCTGGCTGATTTCAAGATTTTTCCCTCATTTTTAGTTTTCAGTAGTTTGATTATGATGTATTGGGATATAGTTTTCTTTGCATTTATCCTAGTTACATGCCACCAAATTTCTTGTGTCTGTTCAATTATGTCTTGCACCAAAGTTTGGAAATTTTACACCATTGTTTCTTAAAATAAATTTTCTGCATTGATTTTTCTCTTCTCTCTTTCTGGGACTCCACTGACATGAATATTAATTTTTTTTTTTCTGCTGAGGAGGATTCACCATGAGCTAACACCTGTGCCAACCTCCCTCTATTTTTCATATGTGGGTCACCACCGCAGCATGGCTGCTGACGAGTGGTATAGGTCCGCACCTGGGAACCGAACCCAGGCCACAGAAACGGAGTGTGCTGAACTTAACCACTATGCCATAGGGTTGGCCCATGAATATTAATTTTTAATATTGTCCCACAAGGTCCTTGAGGCTTTGTTCATTTTTCCAATCTTTTTTCCTTCTCTTTTTTCAGATTGGAAAATTTCAGTTGGTCTATCTTCAGGTTCATTGATTCTTTCCTCTGTCATATCCATTTTGCAAGTGAGCTATTAAAGTGATTTTTTTATTCCATTATTGTATTTTTCAGTTCTAAAATTTTCATTTTTTTTCCTTTTTTATAGCTTCTTTTGCTGAGAATTTCTATCTTCCCATTCATGTCAAAACTATTTGCCCTTACTTCATGGAACATCGTTATAATTTCTACTTTAAATTGTTTGATAATTCCAGTATCTGGGTCATCTCATAGTTAGCATCTGTGAGTTTTCTAGCATCTGTAAGTTTTATTGAGTTTTTACTGGTACTTTGTATTTCAAGTACTTTTCAATTGTATCCAGAACTTTTTGAATATTGTGTTATGAGATTATTAAATTCTTCAGAGTACGTTGACATTTAGTTTTAGCAGCAACCAGCCCTATTAGGTTCAGATGCGAGTCTTAATCTGTCTTTTGTGGGCTGTAGTTTAGATGTCAATTTAGTTTTCAAATATGCAGTGCTCTTTGTGCCAGTCTGGGAACTCACCAGTGGTTTTAAACTATAGTGTGACAGCACAACTCAGGTCAGTTCCAAGCTTGTGTAGTTCAGAGGGTGAGCCTGGGACCTTGCACACAGATTTTCCCCACACTCTCTGTCTTCAGGAGATCTTTTTTGCTGATCCTCTGGCCATTAAGCTGGAGTTTAGTGTCCTGTGCTGTCATACACTTCCTATGATTGGGACTACCTCAACAGCCAAGTGGTGAGAGAAAAATAACCTGAATTTCACCCCCACTCTTTGGACCACAGGACTTCTTTTCTGAGTTCTTTTGGTCAAAAAGAAGGATTTTATCTCACAATTTTAGATGCCTGAGTGGTCACCACTGCTGTCCTTGCTATGCAAGCACAGCTTTATGACTGGGGCTTACATGGGCTGGGCTGGGAGAGTCTTTTAAAACTGGAATTTCGGCTTACATGGGCTGGGCTGGGAGAGTCTTTTAAAACTGGAATTTCCTCTACAACTATTCTGCAGGTCCCGCTTTCCTCATCCTCTGGCCAGAAAAGGAGAGAGAATTTCTTGATAATTTTTCTGTCCATACCCATAGATTTGGGATGCCCTAAAACCTAAGGTGGGTGTCATGGGAGAAAAAAAAACAGGAGACTCAGACTGTATTGGTTGTCCTTCCAGTTTTCATTTCCCTCTCAAATCTGCCTGCGATTATTTACTTTTCAGAATTCTCAGTCAGTGCCTTTATGTATTTTGTCCAGGGTTTGTAGTTTTAATAAGTGGGAGAGATAGGGCAGAGTGTACTCCATCTTAATTGGAATTTGAACCCCAAAAATTGAAGTTTGAATAATTTAGAAATAAATTATTATGAACCTCAAAAAAGAATGTTAAGTGTTACCAAGTCATTATTATTCTGATAAATTAGGGTCGTGACATTTAAGAAACCTAAAAAATAACAGTAAGGAACATTCAATAGTTTTTTTCTTATTAGACCATTTTTACTTAGTTGGTTGGTTTTTTAATTATCCTATAGTTTCAGTTCTTCTCATACATTAAATGATTTCACCACTCCTTGACATAATAAAGACTTTAAGTGTTTTGTTTGACAAATGGCTCATTTGACCTATTTATGAATGAATGCAACTGTGTGACACTTCTACTACAAAAAGTAAAGATCTCTTAATTTTTCTACATTTCCTAACAAAATGACTCCTCAATATTAAGGATTTTAGTCATTTTTGAGAATAAATTGCTTCATAGCAAAAATGGTTTTAACATCTATATATCATAATAAATTATATAATACCATCTACATGTTCTTTGCACAACTTAAAAATTTTTAAATGCATTATAACAAGCAAGAACATTGACCATAATACCATCCCTTGATGATGCAATAAATTAGTTTTATAATAAAAAGAAACAAATTAACTTCTTATAATTGCCATGCCTCCTATAAATTCTTACCTTTTCGAATTCCCATAAATATTTTAGTCTCGATAATGAAATTTAAATTTAAAAAAAAACATTTCTCGGGGGCCAGCCCGGTGGCCCAAGCGGTTAAGTGCACGCGCTCTGCTGCGGTGGCCTGGTGTTGGCCGGTTCGGATCCTGGGCGCGCATTGACGCACCCCTCACCAGGCTATGCGGTGGCGGGCGTCCCATATAAAGTGGAGGAAGATGGGCATGGTTGTTGGCCCAGGGCCAGTCTTCCTCAGCGAAAAGAGGAGGACTGGCAGATGTTGGCTCAGGGCTGATCTTCCTCACCAAAAAAAAAAAAAAAACTTTCTCTATTCCTCTTCTTACCAATAATCATTCAAAGCAAGTTACTTCATCTATTCGTGCTGCAGCTTTTCTGCTATAAAATTGGAATAGCACCCACCATTTTACACGTGTGTTGCTTAAATGAGGACAAAATCCGTAAAATTGACAGGCATGGTAATTTGTAGTTATTAATGGTTATAGAGTATTATTGTTTCTCCATCCTACCACCATATCTTCTCATTATCAAATCACCCGCTGTCAACAGGTGACACTGTGCTGCTCTTGGTGTCCAGGGCTGGGCCAAGCGTGGCCCCCTGTGGTCACATCATATAAGGGCTCTTCTTAGTAGAGAATCCTCATGTGTTCTCCCTTTAAAATGTATTGGGTGCACAATGTTATGGGCCAGCTGTGTCAGTTTTTAGTGGCCAGTTGTTTTTAGAAAGACTATAAAAGGACAAGCTTTGTATTGACGACATTACAAGGCTGAAATGAGCCAAAGGGACAAGTGAATTATTTTCAGCAGTACAAAGGAAATAAAGCATTCAATATATTTCCTGCACTCCAACTGTATGCCAAGAACTGGGCTAAGATCTGGAAATCAAAATGCAGAAAAAATGTGCCTATCCACAGATTGGTGGAAAAGAGAGAAATCCCTGCACTGGATTGTAAGTGCTTTCAGGATATGGAGTTTGTTTCATTAATCTTAGTATTCTCAGCATTTACAGACTTTCTGACATATGATAAAGTAGTAAGTTAAATTTTTGTGTTAACTTCCATGTTTATTTTATTTTATTTTTTTTTTTGCTGAGGAAGATTTGCCCTGAGCTCACACTCCTTGCCAATCTTCCTCTTTTTGTATGTGAGCCACCACCACAGCATGGCCACTGACAGACGAGGGGTCTAGGTCTGTATCTGGGTCATGGTTAATTTTTATTTCTAGGTAACATCACCTTTAGGACACCCTGGACCACACTTCTGGTCTAAATTGAGAGACCAGAGTCCCCGTGTATTCCCATCACAACTTTCTGACAGGGAAAGAATAACAATCAGAATCTCTCCTTTCCCACTTCTATTTCCTTCTTTGCATCCTAAGAGTGGAGAGAAATAGACACACCGTGGGATTAAACATAGGATTAAACATTACATAAACCTATTCTAAAGTAGTGTTTTACTTTTTAAAATCTATTCATATATTTTTAGGGTCACACCCTTTCTACAAAATATAACCCACTAGTAAAAAATGAAACCACTTTGATGAAGTCAGGACAGGAACTCAAAGCCACTTGGTTCCTCTCAGATATAACAGCTGTACATCCATGGAACCCCACGGAACACGATTTGAAAACCATCCTTCTAAAGAAATACCTCAGCTTGTCACCAGACATGAAGAATGTCCCATTGAATGGTGTCTGCACAATCTATCTTTTCTTCAAGTGCCTCCCATTTTCTCTTATGTAAAAATCTTGTCAGAACAACACACTATCATTATGCTGAGCAAAAATCACAAATTCTGTTCTTCATTACATTTTCATTAAAATAGTAAGAATCAGAGGCCTGCCGTATAACGAGAGGAACTAATGGTCTTATCCGCCCTGAAAGCAGATGTAGTTCTAGCTGTTCCTACAAAGTCTCATTGGCTTCAGGGAGGGACACACTTCTGTGGAAGAGATGCTTAAGCCTCTCTGCTTGATTATGATTTCTATAAGTATGTTTCGGTGACATATTGTAAATCCCAGTCACATCTATTCTCTCTCCAATTCCTCGTTTTAATCCGTGTAGCTCAGAGTTCTCATCTCTAAGTGCTCTGTAGGAACAAATACAAATAACAGAGTGGGAGCAAGTTAAGCCCATTGTCTAAGGCGATAGTGGGAAATAATTGAGTTTGAAATAAGAATGTGGATTAAAATATATTGCACATTTAAAAGCATTTTAAACTGCTGAGCAAAGCCTCCAACCCTGCCTGACCAGGAAGCCTGGTCAAAGACTCCGGGCAGACATGAGTCCATCCTACAGCCCTACAGGGAGTCAAGCCAGAAGCCCCGCCCAACTGTGGAGCATTAAGTGCAGCTCCCCCAGACCAGGGAGCCTGACCAGTGACTCCAGGGAGCCATAAGCCCAGACTACGGTAGCATTTCAACGTGTATTTTTTCCAACACCACCAAGCAATTAATTCAATTCATTGCAGACACTGACCTGATATCCCACAAATTTAAGTCAATTCTGACACTGTCTACCTGGAGATAGTGTCAGATTCCACAGGCTTGAGATAGGCAGGAAGCTAGGTATGCACTGGGAGCAAGGTCACTCCACCAGGAGCGGCGTCCTAACTAACAGGCAGCGGCTCTTTGGGTGTGTAACACTCCCCCAGACCCTGACCGAGAGTAGCCCCAAGCCTCATTATACCCTCATTTGCACTGCGTTTTGAGCCCCCTCTGTGGGGGATCACCGCTTGACAGTTCCAGAGATGCCTATGTAAGGAAAAAATCTCCCCTGCCCATGTAGGGGTGGAGACAATGTCCCTATTGGCCCACGTTCCAAGACCCTCACCTGCACCCAGGACCCCATCTTCCATAGCCACTGATCACCACAACTGTGGGGCAGTTGCTCCCCTCAAGCCTGCCCGCCCCTCCTCTTGGGGGTGTACTTTCGCTTTGCTAATAAATCCTCCTCTGTTAGAACTTCCTCCGTGTGTCCGCTCTCAAATTCTTTTGTGTCTGTGGACCAAGAAGGTGGGACCTCACCACACCGATCTGACTGGTCCCAGTGACAGGCTAAGTCCCACAAGATTGCCCCCGCTTCAGATGCCAATGTCAAATTCAGGGTGTTACCTGTGCTTCTCACCAACTGGCTATAAATTGAAGGTTCCCACCCTGTCCTTGGGCCTGGTTAATCTGCTAGAACAGCTCACAGAATGCAGGATCAGTTTACTTACTAGATTACCAGTTCATTACAAAGGATATTAAAGGATACAAATGAACAGCCATATGAAGAGAGACATAGGGCAAGGTATGGGGAAAGGGTGCAGAGCTCCCATGCCCTCTCCTAGTGCACCACTCTCCCAGCATCTCCACATGTTCACCAACCTGGAAGCTCTCCCAAGCCCATCCTTTTGGGTTTTTATGGAGGCCTCATTATATAGACATGATTGGTTAAGTCACTGGCCATGGATGATTGAACTCAATCTCCAGCCCCTCTCGCAGAGGTGGGGTGAGACTGAAAGTTCCAGCACTATAATCACATGATGGGTTCCCCTGGTAACCAGCCCCCATCTTTAGGTTACCTAGGGCTTTCTAAAAGTCACCTCATTATCGTAACAAAAAACACCTTTATCATTCTCATCACCTAGCAAATTCCAAGGGTTTTAGGAGCTCTGTGCCAGAAATGGGAACAAAGACCAAATGTATATTTCCTATAATAAATCACAATATTACAAATGGCCAACCCTGGGAGAGCCCAGGCTAAGGCCTTTCCCAAATGCTAAGCAAGCCTACAGCCTCACTCAGGCGGGGAACCCAGCCAGTGACCCCACTTAACCGCAGAGCACAGCCTCCAGGCCCACCCAACTGCAGGGTATAGCTAGAGGCCCCGCCCAATGGGGAACCCAGCCAGAAACCTGCCCATTCAGCAGAGCACAGCCAGCTGCCTGCCCATTCAGCAAGCCCAGCCTGTGATACCCTACTCCCCCAACTGTAGGGTGCAGCGTGTGGCCCTGCCTGATCTTGGAGCTTGGAGCACTGCCTGAGGCCCTGTGCAATCATGAAGCCCTGCCTGCAGCCACACCTGAGCGTGGACTACAGCCAATGGCACCATCTGGTTGGGGAGCACAGCCTGAGGACCCACCCCCCAGGAGCGATTGTGGAGCCTGTAGCGCAGCCCTGCCCAATTGTAGAGTTCAACCAAGGGCACCACCGTGCCAGAGAACACAATCTGCCACTCCAACCAATCAGAGGCGATTGCGGAGTCCAGCTAATGGCCTCCACTGACTGTAGAGCACAGCCGTGAGCCCTGCCCGACCAGGGAGCCTAGCGGCCTGAACTCAGCCCAGCCAGCAGCCCTGCCTGACCATGGAGCCCAGCAAGTGGCCATCCTCCCAACTCAGAACATGAGCAGCAGCCTCCCCCAACTAGAGACCCTGACAGCAAGCCCTGCCTACTTGTGGATGCTACCAGCTGACCCATCCAGCGCCCAAAGCTGAGCGGACTGGTGAAGATCTTTCCCTGCCAAAGTGAACCTGAACCCATAGAGATTGGAGGAGGAGACTATTTCCTCAAATGCAATGAGAGGTTGTTCAAAGGGTACAAACTGCCAATTATAAGATGACAAAGTTCTGGGAATCTAATGTACAGCATGGTGACTATAGTTAACAATACTCTGTTGTGTACTTGAAAGTTGCTGAGAGTAGATCTTAAATGTTCTTACCACACACACAGATGTGATGATGGGTGTGTTAACTAACCTTATTGTGGTAATCGTTTTGCAATATATATGTATATCAAATCATCACAGGTATGCCTTAAACTTACACAATGTTATATGTCAATTATATCTCAGTAAGCCTGGAAAAGTAAGTGTTTTAGTCTTTTTATTATCTCCATACAAGTCTAGCAATAGGACCAGGGAAGAAATAGAGAAAGCTTGTTGTTTGATGCCTTCTGTAATTGATAATTCATTTCTGCATATCCTTCCCTCTTTGCTCCTCTGTCCCCTCAACCCCCACTTCCCAGAACCTCCTTCCTCCATCCTCCAGCCCCACCCCAACACCTTCTAGCATTGATCTTCCCTTAGTTTTGTTTTTTTTTTTAATTTTTTATTTTGTTTTTTGAGGAAGATCAGCCCTGAGCTAATATCCATGCCAATCCTCCTGTTTTTGCTGAGGAAGACCTGCCCTGAGCTAACATCTATTGCCAATCCTCCTCCTTTTTTTCCCTTTTTCTCCCCAAAGCCCCAGTAGATAGTTGTATGTTATAATTGCACATCCTTCTAGTTGCTGTATGTGGGACACCGCCTCAGCATGGCCGGACAAGTGGTGCATCGGTGCGCTCCCGGGATCAGAACCCAGGCCACCAGTAGCGGAGTGTGCGCACTCACCCGCTAAGCCACAGGGCCGGCCCCCTTAGTTTTAATCCTTAGGCTTCCTTGGCAGCCAGAATACCTAGTAGATTCATGATAAACCCTGGCGGTGCCTTAGACTCTGAGTCTAAAACTCCTTATTCACTCCCTCCTTAGCCCAGTTCCTAAGGACTGAGTTTCTTTCTTATTTGCTCTTCATGGGAATGGAGCTATATAAATGCAACTTCAGGTCACATCCCCAGGACTACCTCCCTTTCCAATAATCTTTCCATTCCTACTCTCTCCTATAGAGGTATTCTGGAGCTAACACAGTCCCCAGCCACTTAGGTAGATGAGTTCACTCTAATTCATCAGGCTATACTCTCATGATTTTTGCACTTTTCTGTACTATGTTACATTTAACAAGATGTTTATCAAAGTGAAAAACATAAATAAATAAAAAAATTCAAGAGGGCTGAGTCCAAAACACAAAGAATTTGGCAAAAAATGGTTATATATCTTAAACGGAAATGAGATCTGGGAGGAGAAAGTCTACGTGGTTGAGAGAGACTGATAATTGCTGCTTAGAGTGGTTTGATAAATTGTTCCCTATTTGGCATGGAGGGGTGTGTGTGTGTGTATGGGGGGGTGTGGGTGTGTGTATGTATGTAAAAAGAAGGCAAACAGCTAGAAATATAAAAGCCCCCAGAGATAATGATTCTTGCCTTTTAGTTAAACCCAGCAGTGATTTTTTATAAAATGGCTACCTAATACACATGAGAAGCTTCCATATTACCCTTGTGACCCCAAATGTTCCATCATGCGTGGATTTCCCTTGCTACGTCCCTAACTGTACGTCCCTAACTGGCATCTCCAGGTGACAGAATAAGGACTGTTCCACCCTAGTGCCTTCTCAAGAATCAGCATGTTGCAGGTCAGTTTTTCTAGGCTCTGCCCCACTTCCTGTGCCCTCCTCAACACCCATCTTGTACTGACCCCAATATGCCTAAGTCAGCAGCCTTTTTTAGCCACATCAATGTTTTCACACATAATATAAATGTTTCTGTTCTCTGATGTTGAGGCTGGCCATAAAACATATTCAGCACTGTTATTTAAAAAGTTCATCTTGACCTGACTCCCTGGTTGGCTAGGGTGAGAAGATTCAGAGCATGTTCCTTGAAGTGATAAATCTGGAGGACAAGAGTAAAAATTGTCGATAGATCAGTTATATCATGACAAGACAATACTCTGAATAACCATAGTCTACATAAACTACGCTACCCTGGATAAAATTGTAATTCTTTTTCCTTTAGGACATTCTGAGGTTACTATGAGCCATATTTCCTTAATATTGTGGGGTTTTGTTTATTTGTTTGTGGACTTATCTCCTATTCACACAAAGAAGAGCCCAGAGCTTGAGCAAAGAAAAAGTGAAACCATATTATAGACGCTACATTTTGAACTCATTTTGTTTGAAACCAGAGACGGGTGAACTACAGAAGCTAGTTGAGGCGTCCTGTCTATCTTTCCACAAATGGACTTCATAAATGCCAAATTCTCGTGACCACCAGTTTTACTCTTTAAGTATACTAGTATTTGATCACTTTGATTATTGAAAGTTAGATTCTAAAAATGGTTAGAAATGTGTGAAGCATTGTAGTTACCCTCTTTATTCTAAACCTACACTAAAGAAAATGGATTATTCACGAATTGTTATTAACATGCTAGGGAAACAGATGAAAATATTCTTGAACTGAAGTAGTTGATGGTCTAATTTGGGATATAGAAATATAAACACATGAAGACAGTTCAGAGTCATGAGAGACTTGACAGAAGAATGTTCAAAGCTTAGGCGCAGGAAGAATTGCACGGCACAAAGAAAGCAGTGCTTAAGTTGGGCTTTAAAGAATCAAAGTTCTTCAGGAAGAAATGCTCGTGAGGGGCAGGGGCATGAATGAGCGTGTAAGTCACATTGTGGCTAGAGCAGAGTCAGTGAGCGCGAAGAAGCCGTGTGGCAGAGACCAAGCCTGGAAGCACAGACTACCGTTTAAATACAACTGTCCTTGTATGCTTAGTTTGTGGCTAATAGGGCATAAATACAGTTTCAAAGGAATTTTAGCAGGATACTGGAAGTAGTGTGAGCAATGGACGCATGCAGAAATTGACAAAAGGGGCTGGCTCGGTGGCGTAGTGGTTAAGTTCACGCCCGCTGCTTTGGCGGCCCTGGCTTTGGAGGTTCAGATCCTGGGCAAGGACCTATGTACCACTTATCACGCCATGCTGTGGCAGGGGTCCCACATATAACGTAGAAGAAGATGGGCACGCATGTTAGCCCAGGGCCAGTCTTCCTCAGCAAGAAGAGGAGGATTGGCAACAGATGTTAGCTCAGGGCTAATCTTCCTCACCAAAAAAAAAAGAAGAAATTGACAAACGACATAAGGCCATAGAAATCATCTAAGTAGTAAAATTTACTATCACATTTAATATATTTTCAGTATTGGAAAGATCTTATCAAAGGCAGAATTATGTGTTAGCAATTAAGTTTACAAATGCTTTGAAAATTATTCATTTAACAAACACTTATTAGATACCTATCATGTGACAAGCATTGAAAAAACAGAAATATGTAAGGATGTGTGCAGAGATTTAACTATAGTGATGTTCATTGCAAAAAGTACTTACAACTACAAAATTCAGAAATAATAAAAAAACTCACAATTATTAGATTGACTAAAAATATCTATTTTTCTATTTTATACATGCACACACACACACTATACATACGTAGTATATATAGAGAGAGTTTTTTTTGTGTGTGTGTGTGAGGAGATCAGCCCTGAGCTAACATCCGCCAATCCTCCTCTTTTTTCGCTGAGGAAGACGGCCCTGGGCTAACATCGGTGCCCATCTTCCTCCACTTTATATGGGACGCCGCCACAGCATGGCTTACCAAGCAGTGCGTCGGTGCGCGCCCGGGATCCGAACCAGCGAACCCCGGGCCGCTGGGGCGGAGCGCGCGCACTTAACCGCTTGCGCCACCGGGCCGGCCCCGAGAGAGTTTCTTTTTTAAAAGGCACATGACTGGGCCGGCCCTGTGGCTTAGCAGTTAAGTTCGCGTGCTCCGCTGCTGGCAGCCCGGGTTCGGATCCCAGGCGCGCACCAACACACCACTTCTCCGGCCATGCTGAGGCCGCGTCCCACATACAGCAACTAGAAGGATGTGCAACTATGACATACAACTATCTACTGGGGCTTTGGGGAGAAAAAATAAAAATAAATAAAATCTTTAAAAAAGGCACATGACTTTTGTACATTATCTTTCCTTTTACAAAATATCATGGACAATGTCCATGATTATTTGTCATTTAAATGAAACACATTCCATCATAGTTATAGCATATATGTATACATGTAACAGATATGTAAATATTCAGATATACTTATAAACATATATGCTATAACTATGATGGAAGGCATTAAATTATATACATAATTTAAAATTACATAGTAAAAGAACAAAGATATGCAAATTGTTCATATGTTGTTAAAAAATAATGTAAAAATATGCACCTTTTTAAAAAAGAAAGTATATATTTCATATGTATAACAGAAATACCCAAAGTGTATACATGACAGTATGGAGTGGTTATAACCGCGTAATGACATTGCGGATGATTTTTGTCTTCATGTGTTTTCAATAGTTAAATATGAACCACATATTTTTGTAAGGAGAAAAAATTTGTTAAAAAGGATATAGTCAAAACTTGTCCATCTTTTTATGAAGTTGCAAAGGCCAATAAAAACTTGCACCAACCTATTCCATGACCTATGTATGCAAGATGGAGTGTATGTTTCCTTGTGTTTGAATCAGTGACTATACACGATGGTTACTTATAAATCTTTTGAACTTGGGAAACTCTTAAATATCGATATCTGAATCTCAGCTCTGTCTAAACTGTTCCTGGATTTCTGAATGTTACCTTAGCTTTAGACCTGCGTGGTTTATACCAGACTAAGCCAGGGTGTCTCCAAGTTCTTGGCGTAGAAGTATTCACCCTAAGTCCAGATCCACAAGGCACCAATCTGAACAACATGTACTTAAGGTTTAAACCCACACCTGGACTTAATTTGGCCTATGAAATTGACTTTTTCTTTAACAGTATGTCAGTAAATTGGGAGCTAAATTGTTTCTAATTCTATTTTAATGATTGTAATAAAACTTAAAGCCCCAGTAAATTTAAGGTAGCATAATTATAATATACTACGATTATAAAGAAATTTTATTTTACATGAAATACAGATTTGTGACTACTTAATAATTAGGATGTAGACTTCTAATGGAAATGCAGTAAACATTACTGTGCTCTATAGCTTCTTTGTTTTATGGAACTCAATTGTGCACTGTAAATCTGACATTTAATTTCTTTACAGATAATTTGTCAAATAAATTAAAAAGTCAGAAAGAAGTAAAAGCATTTAAGTTAGGCACCAATGGATACAATTTGGACTACACACAATTTTAATTGGAAACTTTGCTTTGGAATTCATTTGCTGTGTGATACCACAAATATGACTTATAATTGCTTATTGTGGACTTTTTTTCTGTTTTAAAAGGTGATATATGTTGTATATGGTTCTCGGTGATGATTTGTGAGAACAATCACCATGGATTTTAAAATTGGTGAAACAGGTGTAACTGTTCAATAATTTATATGTTACACATTGTATATTGAAAACAAGGGAGGCTACTCAATGTCGAACTACTGAGATTAGTCTAGGATGAGATGGAGATGAAAAGGTTCCTTCCTAACTCATGTGGTTGGTGAAACCACTTAAATGGACACTGATGAGAAGTGGTGTAATGTGGACAGGGAATGCCCAGGTGTTGGAATGCCACCACCTGTATTAAAATCTCAACTCTCTCATTTATTATCCATATGTTCTTGGGCACATTACTTAACCAGTCTGATTCTTATTGTCCACACCTGCACAATAGACTGGCTGATACCTACCTTTCAAGGATGTTGTAAGAATTAAGCAAGCAAAAACTTTTAAAGTGCCTAAGAGAAACTATTACACAAATATGAACCAAAGGATTGTTAGCTATCTATTTTATCCGATTTCCTATGGACACATAGGACATCAGTATTTATTTGTCAGTGTACATCTATGGAAGCAGGGTTAAAGCCTCTTTCCCTAAAACATCCAACTAGCATTCCTGCAAAGCGCTTCTTTCACTGAAGTATATGGTATTTTGGCACACCTCAATGATTCTGCCCACAGTGCTGCATTTGTTGGCCAGGTACACCTCAAGGTCCACTGATTGCTTTCTTTCAGTAATGATTTTTTACGTTTGCAATATTTTGTAATCTTACTTTAGAAATAACTTCAGCAAGGCTGATTTCAATGGTCACCATTAAATATTTTAAACTGCAACTTCCCTATTTGATTCTGTACTTTGATTCATCCCTTGAATAGCTGGACTATTTATTGGAGGTTTTGGGGGTTTTGTGTTTTTTTTCCCCAGGAAGACTATGTGCATGATACTTTTTGTTTGTTTTGGTGAGGAAGATCAGCCCTGAGCTAACATCTGATGCCAATCCTCCTGATTTTGCTGATGAAGATTGGCCCTGGGCTAACAGCCGTTCCGATCTTCCTCTACTTTATATGGGATGCTGCCACAGCATGGCTTGACAAGCGGTGCGTCTGTGCACGCCCAGGATCCAAACCTGCGAACCCCGGGCCACCAAAGCCGAGCACGCGCACTTAACCGCTAGGCCACCAGGCGAGCCCCGTGATATGTTTTTTTTTTTAACTTTGCATAACTGAGATGACATTCTATTGCTTTCTCACCTGCTTAAAAAAATTGGCTGAATATAGAATTCATCTGTTAGTTTTCCCCATGTAGATTCTATTCAAATATCTTCTGATATATAATACTGTGAAGGAGATATCAACGCCAGTCAGAGTTTTTTCCTTTGTAGGGTATTTTTGCCAAAATGCTTATGAAATCCTTTATTTATACTTTAAATGAAGTATATATATTTATATATTATTTATTTACATTTAAATTATATATATTATTTATATATATTTAAAGGATTTATCTAGGTGTTTTTCTCTTCATTAATCATTGAACACTCAATGAGACTTTTTGAGCTCAAGCCTTTCTTCACCTTAGGAAAATATCTTTCCCTTATATCTTTATTTTTTCTGGTCCATTCGTTCTGGACTCTTCTTTGGGAGCTAATTATTGTGTATTAGGTCGCTTTTTTATTTTAATTCTTTTATTTCTTTTTCTTTGTCCTTTTTTCTGTAACTGAAAGAGTACCTTATATTCGTTTTCCATAATATTGATTTGATTTTTCAGACTGACCTGAACTGCTTCTAATGTAAATTTTGATTCCATTTGCTTTTTAGTATCATCATAAATTTTCTTATCTTATGCAGTTTCTTTTAATTTTTCTGCCTCTGAGCACTATTTTATTTCAGGCTCTTGTTTTATTTAATCATACCATATCTTTCTTATTTCATAAATCTTATCTTGAGATTTTTGAGAGAAAAGGAACACCTAGTTCCTTTTTTGCGTGTATTTGTATTTAAATATATTTATATTTTGTGTGTATTTATATTTTCTCTGCATTTTAAGTACTTTATTCTTTGTATTTTATATTGCAGAATCAGGTCATACACAATATTCTGTTACATAATTTTTTAGGGGTTAATTTGTTTAACTACTAGAAGCGTCTGACAGCCCAGTGCTTACTCATATGTAGGTGATTATTTCTTGGACATCCCCGCTATCCACTTTCATTGCTGTTAGAATCTCCCTCTCTTTTCTGCAGATGGATGGCTAATAAATTGATATAAATGTGTATGATCAGCTCAGACTAGGCTGATTTGGACACAAAACAGAGTCAAGGATGGTTCAAGTGGGGAAAGTTCCTATTATTCACTAGGCTTCTTCTAAGTTGAATCAATTTTCTTAATTATGTCCCAGGATCCAGTTCAGATACAAACTATGGTTGTTCCTAGACTTCTTAACAATGCTATCCTCAAAACCATTATTTTTAAAACATAAAATATGCTACTATAACAATAATATGGATGTTATTTGAATATAAAAAACTCGTAACACCTATCCTATAAGAGATTTCACAATTTTGCATACTATCTTCCAAACCTTTTATGTAATCTTTCAAAACTTTACATAGTAAGAGAAAAAGTAAATATTTGTATTTTCCTAAAAGCAATCATAAATAAAGCAGAATGCATGCTTGTGTTCTGACCAAGAAAACCTTTATAAGATGGATGAGACCTGGAGTTTGTTTCTCCCTCAGGATATAATTTTCTTTCTACCCAGAGGGAAGTGAGGTAGGTCAGTGGACCATGGCAAAATTGATTCAACACTGTCTAAACAGAGTTCAAACGATACAGAAACTATGCCATTCATTGTTGAAACTTAAACTAGACATGTGAGAAGCAGCGGAAAACTTGACACAAAATGTTGCCCTAAATTATTTTGTAAAGACAAGTGAATGGCATCCAAGACAAACTAATGGTCTGTTGACAATGAGAGTGATTGACATAAAAAAACATCACCAGTGAGGGAAAAATGAGTGTGAACCAATGTTTTATCATTCAAATCTGAGTCTTGTTCTAGGCTAAAGTTGATTTGGCATGTCTAGCTTGTGCGAAGTCTGCTACACAAGGAGTAGGCTGATTACAATCTTTAATTGCAAATGCGTGACGGAATTTCCGCCAAAGCCAATTAAATAGGAAGGTCACTTTTATATCTCCTAGATCAAAAAGAAACTTGCTCAAATAAAACCTTGGAACTTTATGATACTGACACAATGGAAAGGAAACTGCTAATATTAATTAGGAAAGAAAGACTCAAACAGAAATGGTTTTTCTAAAGGGGTTACTCTGGAAATAGGAATGTGGGTGGAGAGGGGGAGGGATAATTTTCTTTCTAATTTATAGGTATAAAATATAAATTCTGCGTTTCTTTTGCCATGCACATCCACTTTTCTTATAACTTAGAATAAATAAAATAGTTAAAATAATTTTAACAATGTAGTTTAAAGTTTGAAAAGAAAAGGAATATCTCAGTATAATTCTTAAATTCTAGCACTATTAGTACTTTCTAATTTGGTTTCATACGCATATAGAAAGGACAAGGTATATGTTGTTTGGGGCATTTTTGCTCTCTTAGGATATGGCAGATAGAAATATTCAACACACAGCTAGCCCCCATATTTTCTAACAGAAGTGATCTACAAACTGAAGCCACTCCCTCCCCAAACAGTTGCTGCCTGCTTATTTTATATTCTGAATCACAACAATCAAAAAGGTGTGGATTTTAATAAGAAAAGCTCCTTTTGAAACTTTTTAACGTTGAATAATATACACATGCTGTTAAAAAAATACCACTTGAAATGGTGTTCTCAAGTACAAACAGGAATTTGGAATAAGAATGATAAGTAGAGTGAGAAGTTAAAAACTAGAACTGAAGATCTATGAGCACGTGTTCTCAGGAAAAAAATGTGAAAACACAAAGACTGCCAAGGGCAGTTTCAGTGGAATCTGTCACAAACTGCACATTGCTAAAACAGGTCTTTGTCCCAACACATTAATCTGTTGTTTTTCACCCTGAAAGATTCAGTGCCAAGAAATTCTTCCATTTGTGGCACTTGCTACATTTATAAACTTAACGTGCAACAAGGCTTTTTATCTGGATTATTTGATAATAATATCAAATAATTGGATTTGAAACAGGAATTGATATTCCCTGTGATATGTTGGAGAGCATTATTGATTTAAGGGAGTCTGCAATAACTAGGTTTACTTAGATTAGTTGGCACTACTTTTCCAAATTTCTGATGTTCTTTTAGAGAAAGAAAAAAACTTATGAGTCAAGTTGCTTGTTGGTATATTTTTAGCTAAAAATATTCCAAGGGTCCAAATTTCCGTCTCAGACAAGCAGAGGATCCAAGACTTAGCCTGCGTTATCGTTCTAGAAACCAAGGCTAGATCTGGTTGTGGAGTAGGAACAGGGCTTTGGAAAAAAATTGTGGTTTTGGGGAGAAAAATGTCCTGCAGAAATACTGGCAAAGAACAAGAGCAAGCCAGTGATTAAAGATCAAAAACAAGGCCAGGTGAGGGGCTGCCCGATGGCGCAAGAGGTTAAGTGCGCGCGCTCCGCTGCGGCGGCCCGGGGTTCGCGGGTTTGGATCCCGGGCGCGCACCGATGCACTGCTTGTCAAGCCATGCTGTGGTGGCATCCCATATAAAGGGGAGGAAGATGGGCATGGATGTTAGTCCAGTCTTCCTCAGCAAAAAGAGGAGGATTGGCAGATGTTAGCACAGGGCTGATCTTCCTCACAAAAAAAAATTTTAAAAAAAACTGAAAAAAGAAAAAACAAGGCCAAACGTGACAATCAGGTTTGTCAGCAAGACTTGAGTGGGGTAGGTTCAGGAGGGATGAAGGAAAGAGGAGAGGACCTGAGGCCCAGTGAGAGATGAGAGGCACCTTAAAGCACCTTGTTGATTCTGATCCCGTGACCTAGACTCTCTCTAAGGCTCAAGTACCTAATGTAGGTCTAACTTCATTCCCATCTTGGGTTATTGAGTTAGGTCTCTCGTGTCTGTAGTTACACAAAGCAGGAGGTACCAAAAAGTGTAGTCAATTTTCATAGTGTGCCTGGAGTTGAAAAGTTAGTGAACTGACAATTTTCACACCATGCATTCGAGTTTGAATACTATCAAACTTCCAATTTAGTTATGGATGGTGCCTTTGTAACACAAAGCAAATCAGAAGGCCTAGATAGTTTTACATGGGGTTTCTTTTCCACCGATTTTGCCTAAAATGCAAGAACATTAACTTCTAACCACATTTGCCGTATTTTTCTCCCCGTTCAGGAACATTTTAATTGTGTCTGTGGTTATCGCTCTTGTTAGAATTGTGCTAAATTTTCAAGGTTGGATCCTGGGTCCACGTCCACATTTTAATAATTTTTGTCACATTGCTTTTCTCCTGTTTGACCATTTTCCTTTTGTATGTTAGGAGAGAGTTTCAATTTTATTCTCCAGATTTCTGGTTAGATTTTATAGCATCAAGTTTCCATTCAAATCAGATTTGTTAAGAGGACAGTTTAAAATCGCATAGACTTTTCTCAATCTAGTTCTAGACTGCCTTTCGAGCTTCATTTTTTTTATTGAGGTATAACTGACATATAACATTAGTTTCAGGTATACAACATAAAGATTCAATATATGTATGTATTGCAAAATGATCACAAGTCTAGTCAACATCTGTCACCATACATAGTTACAATTTTTTTCTTGTGATGAGAACTTTTAAGATCTCTCTTAACAACTTTCAAATATGCAATACAGTATTATTAACTATAGTCACCATGCTGTACATTACATCCTTACAACTTATTTAAAACTATTTTATAACTGGAAGTTTGTACTTTTTGACCCCCTTTACCCATTTTGCCCACCCCTCAACTCCCCACCTCTGGCAACCACCAATCTAATCTCTGTATCTATGAGCTTGAGGTTTTGTTTTTTTGTTTTAGATTCCACATATAAGTGAGATCATGATTGTCTTTCTCTGTCTTATTTCACTTAGTATGTCCTCAAAGTCCATCCATGTTGTCGCAAATGGCAAGATTTCCTTTTTTATGGCTGAATAATATTCCATTGTGTGTGTGTGTGTGTGTGTGTGTGTATGTATGTACATATACCACATCTTCTTTATCCATCCATCGATGGACACTTATGTTGTTCATCCATCTCTTGTCTATTGTACATAATGCTGCAATGAACATGGGGTGCATATATCTTTTCGAGTTAAGTGTTTTGTTTTCTTCCGATAAATACCCACACTTGGAGCTGCTGGTTCATTTGGTAGTTCTATTTTTAATTTTTCAAGGAACCTCCCAACTATGTTTTCCATAGTGGGTGTACCAATTTACATTCCCACCAATAGTATACAAGAGTTTCCTTTTCTCCACATCCTCCAGTTTCATTTCTTGATTCCATTTACACAATCTATAATCTAGGCACATAGAAATATTTTCACTTCCCCAACATTCAATGTTCTTTCATGTTTTCACGTCTTATGCATGCTCTTCCCCCTTCCCTGGAATGGCATTGCCTTTTGCTTCCAGTAATGGTTCATTCAGTTCCCACTCTTATCTAGAAGTAATCAGAGCCTCCATGCCTATAGCTCTGTGTAACAAATACACCACTTGTGGTTTGATTACGAGTACCATAATGAACCTTCTACAAAAACATCTCCTCTACCTCTTGTCCAAGTGCTTGAGATTTCCTCAATTATAAACTCACTAATCTTTATCTTTCTCCTAAAAATGAAAGACTTTTTAACAAGTGTAATACTTTCCATTTACGAAACACTTGTTGACCTCTCTGTGTCAGGTACTGCGCCAGGTATTAAGGATAAAGAGATGCATTAAACATTGTCTTTGCCCTCCTGCTCCAGAGAGGGCTAACACAGAAAGAACAGGGCAAGTGCTCCAAGAGGGGTCTTACAAGTACTGAGGAAGTTTAGAAGGGGCGATAACTCAGTCTACCTGAGCAAAGTTTCAACAGACATGCCATTACATCTGAGACTTGAACCAGAAAGAAAATTTCTAGGCAGGTATTGGAATAAAGGGCTTCCAGGTAGAAGAAACAAGAAACAACATAGCATGGAAAGTTTGAATAATGGCAAAAAGAAAAGAACTGAAGTAACTGGGACACAGAGCGAGTAGGGGCAGTAGTCAGGCAGTACATGTAATGACGAAAGTATTGGGCTGGGCAGGGAGACAACTCTAAGTCCCACAACCTCTCTAGGCTTAAATTGCCTCAATAAGGAAAACAATGGGGCTGGATCAGGTGAGCTCTTAAGGAGATGCATGTGTAGGTTGGGTGGGGGTCGGATTTGATTTATACAATTCTTTCCTGCTATGTTCCAGGAATTGTGTCAGGTAGAAGTAAGGGAATTCAAAAAGGGTAGAAAGGAGAAGTCTAAATAACATTTTGGGTACTACAGTATTTCACGCGAAGGCATTGCACATCTCGTGTGAAACAGCTGTACGAGAATTCAATGGTTCGGCAATTCCTCATTGATTGAACAAAGTGTTAGACACTATGCTAGTCAATGAAAATGCTAGAATTAGCCTAGTCCCTAAGACCAAAGTGTTTGAAGTTCAGTTGGGGTGACAAACTAACCTGTAGGACAACGTGATATATACTATAATTGAAAATGTACCTTTGGAATATTATAATTTTTATTTATGCTAGTGGGGATAGGACTTAACATGTTTTTTCAGTACCTCGTATATGTCAAGAAAGTGAAAACGTGTATCATGTTCTAATTTAACTTTTCCAGCAATCTATCAACTTGATATTATCAATTTCACATTATGAGAGAGGCACAATAAATAGGTTACTTACATTTGACATTTTTAAAAGACTTTGAAAAATTAAAAATTAGACCCAAAATGGGAGAGTTATTCCAGCTAGCTTTCCTTAGTCCCAAAATAAGAGGAAGGGTGTTCTGAAGCTGTCACTTTCCAGGGAGGTGGAAAAACTTTACTCCACAGAAAGTACAGTGGAACAGAGATGAGAAATACTAGCAAAAATGCTACTGTGGAAGGAACCCTGCCTTGTCAGAGAATAATGATCCTCTCTACAAATTATGCAAGTGTACCTTCGATATGCTATAGTGCAGTTTTTTTTCCAACTGTACTTTGAGGATCTCTGGGGAGGAATCTTAGGATACATTCTCAGGAGTCTATAGCATCTTCTCAGTATTTTAAATTTTGTGCTTTTGATAAGTTTAAAAATGAACACGTACATATTTGGGGCTCATCTCAACAACTTGTACCTTAAGCACTGCATGGTGACTTCAATGCTAGCATTTACACTTGTGTAACAATCTCTTTAGCATGAAGTGGAGGTATTTTAATGCAATGAGCTATGAAATAAGAGAACAGAGGTGTTCTTAACGTGTACACGGTGTGTCCCTAGCAGGTGATGACCAAACGACACGACAGCATGCTGTACAGGTTTGACAGCGGTGCAGTGAGGAACGGAGTAGGGGAGAAATGAGTCACTGCATGGTTCACATTATCATGCTAAAACCAGAAGAACCTGCTCTGCAGCAGATACTATCATGGTCTCACTCTAAGCAACAACTTTATTTCACTCTTTCTCTGCATAATTAGATAAATGTTATTGAGCTAAACTTTGCTTTTATGGTTGTATTTATTTTGTGTTATTTGTTCTCTTACAGTTTGATGAGAATGGAAGGCAAAAGGAGTTCATTTCAAAGTTTACACTCATATATATTTAAGTAAATCTTGTACGGAAAGTTTTTTTTCCTTTAAATAGTTTTTACATTATTAAAGAACGTTTTAGAAAAAGTTGTGTAGTTGAAATTTCATGAACCTTGGAATTAAAGAGACATATTCTGATTCTGCTGTACCTTAACTGAGGGAGTAAATTAACTTCTCTGAGCCTGTGTTTTCTCATCTATGAGAATAATAGCAACTCTGTTGAGTTGTTAAAATCAGGTATTACTTGAAACTATATGCCTTCAAAGCATGCTCAGTTCCTTCCTTTCTTTTCTGTCTTTATCCTGGATCCACATTTTGCCATTTAAATTTTTCAGTAGCAACCCACCAGGGAACAGCATGGACCATGGATTAGCAGCACAGTGCATTTTTGGTCCATTTAGCCTTGATGGAAATTATGTGAGAGATGGGGTGGAAGGTACGGCTTAAAGAATTGAAATTATTTATAAAAGTAAATTACTTATGCTCTTTCTGGTCCCAAAAAGCAGAGGTAATCAGGATGTGTTTAACACCTGCTCCCTTATGCTGAGCTGGAAACAATTTCAGGAAAAGAATCTTTTATAGATTTTTCTTCAAATTAACATCGACCTTGAATTTTTAATCCTAAGTAATTAACAATAAAGCAAACATCTATACCTATATTACTAATGGATTTAAAATTTTGTCTTTGATTAAAGTCAATAGATGTGAATAAAAACCTTTCAACTTTGGAACACAATAGTTTAGACAATTTATATACTTTTCACACTTACAAAAATAGAATAGGAAGTAATAGATACAATATTTAAAAGGGCTGATATTATCAGTTCTTCTGATTCTTGGGATGAAAAGTCTCCAGCATGAAATCTTTGCTTATAAATTTTACTGAGACTTCATTACAAGTATGGTTGTATGACAAAACCCTACTAGTAACTTTACAAAGTGAATATGGGTCAAACGGTCTCATTCTAGTCTCTTTGCTAATCCACACTGTGTGGTACATAAGCTAAATACCACGATCTATTGCATCTTTAACTTTTATGATTCCTTATACTCATTTATTAAGTGAATAATCTTTGAGATCAGGCATTAATAGGTTATGGACTCCAAAGAGATGCACTCAGCAGTTTACAATCTACCAGAACTAAGATACGTTCATTTACTATTATTATGAAATATTTTTTGATGCCTTATTGAAAGGGGGATGGGAGAGAAGAATCCATAGAGGTGGTGACTTTTAAGTAGAACCTTGAAGGATGGGTACACCGTCGGCAGGAATGGTATAGAGTAACTGTTCCACATTGAGAGAAGAGCATGAACAAAAATACAAAGAAGAAAGCTGTGTTCAGGAGTGGCACCTGCTGCAGACTGGGTGGAATGTAGGATTTATAAAGGCATTAGTTTAAGATAGGCTGGAACTTTACAAAGCGGGCGATTAGAAGGCTTAGAATGCCAAACTGTTTAAATAGGGTGGTAATGTGCAATAGGATCAATATGCAGAATGGAGCAAGAATGAGCCTTGAGGTTTAAGAGAACTTTAGAAGATGCTTAATCACCATCAAGTAACAGAGCTCATCCTACAACCACGTAAGAAAAGTTGTCTTGTAGAGGATAACATGTAAATCCTCAACCCACTGAAGAAAACTCTGGTCCTTAACTGGTGGTAAGAAAAGGAACAGCTTATGCCTACCATTCTGTCATGCATTTAGGGATTAGCAGCCATACTATCTCACTAGATTGGTATAAAATGATCCATTAGCATGAGTCTTAGGACTAAACCTCAATCTTTGTTCTCTACCATGGATTTAAATATATCTCCCCTTGCTCCTACCCATGCATAATAAGTTATCAAGAAAATCTTGTCTATGCAAGGCAGAAAGCAAATATTATCTCAGCTCCAGGCACAAACCCAGGAGTATACCTAACTCATAGTTTGTTATATTACAATGGCTAAGAGTATGGGTTCTTCAGCTATACAGTCTTGAGTTTAAATCCTGCCCCCAACCCCCACTTTCTAGCTGTATTATTCAAGTTTCCCATCTAGAGTTGAGAATAAATATGTAGTTGGAAAGGGGAGGAGCATTAGATAATGTGGATATTCTTTCTCCATACTAACAACAAAATGCGACAAGTGATAGCTTCTTAAAAGTTAGTTGCAATGTGGAATCTGAAACCATATCAAAGTTCTCATACTCTGTAACATTAAAATCCACTGGTCTTTTCTGTACTTAGAAGGGCTATTTTACCTATGTGTGATTTTGTAACATCACACATTGGTCATTGGAAAATATCACTCACTGAGTTATGCAGACCTTCAAAATGTTAACACATTTCATAATACCAAAAAAATCCGACTTGAAGATATACAGATGGCCAATAGGCATATGAAAAGATGTTCAACATCACAAATCATCAGGGAAATGCAAATCAAAACTACACTAAGATATCACCTTACACCCATGAGAATGGCTATAATCACCAAGAGAAAAAATAACAAATGTTGGAGAAGATGTGGAGAAAAGGGAACCCTCATTCATTGCTGCTGGGAATGCAAACTGGTGCAGCCTCTATGGAAAACAGTAGGGAGATACCCCAAAAAATTAAAAACAGAAATACCTTATGATCCAGCTATCCCACTTCTGGGTATTTATCCAAAGAACTTGAAATCAACAATCCAAAGAGGCTCATGCACCCCTGTGTTCATTGTAGCATTATTCACTCTAGCCAAGAAGTGTAAGCAACCCAAGTGTCCATCAACACATGATTGGATAAAGAAGATGTGGTATATACAATGAAATACTACTCAGCCATAAAAAAAGACAAAATCATCCCATCTGCAACAACACGGATGGACCTGGAGGGTATTATGTTAAGTGAAATAAGCCAGACAAAGACAAACACTGTATGACCTCTCTAATATGTGGAATATAAACTAACACACGGACAGAGAGAAGAGTTTGGTGGTTACCGGGGGAAGGGAGTTGGGGGGTGGGCACAAGGGGTGAAGGGGCCCATTTATATGGTGACTGACAAATAATAATGTACAACTGGAATCTCACCATGTTATAAACTATTATGACACCAATCACACAAAAAATCCCATTTGTTAATATCACCACCAGTGTTATCAGAAAAGTCTTTAACTATTGAGCCATCAAGCTCACAATGGCAAATCAAGTTTGCCAAAATTCTAGTTTTCATTTGAAAGCTACAATTCTACTATTTGCAACAAATATGTCAGGTTCATATGACAGGCTCACTGTTCATTTTTGAGAAACGTCTACCAAGTACCAATAGACTTAATAACCATAGTTTGTCTTAGTCATCTGTTTAAGTACAAATGATATTCCATGAAAAAAGCAGTTACTGGGGCCGGCCCGGTGGCGCAAGCGGTTAAGTGCGCGCGCTCCGCTGCGGCGGCCCGGGGTTCGCTGGTTCGGATCCCGGGCGCGCACCGACGCACTGCTTGGTAGGCCATGCTGTGGCGGCGTCCCATATAAAGTGGAGGAAGATGGGCACCGATGTTAGCCCAGGGCTGTCTTCCTCAGCAAAAAAAAGAGGAGGATTGGCGGATGTTAGCTCAGGGCTGATCTCCTCACAAAAAAAAAAAAAAAAAAAGCAGTTACTTCAGACCCCAACTGAAATAACTGCATTTCTGCAAAATAACCATCATGTTTTGGCATGCAGAAGTGCTTTATACATAATTCCAATTTGAACAGATTATTAAAGACATACTCAGGAGGTTGATATACAAAAAAATTAATATTTACAGCTTCATCAGACACTCGTAATTGAAACTGCCATTTAATAAAAATTCAAATGCATGGCAGTGACAAATGCAATGAGTCCCACAGTACAGGGGTGCACTGCCTTGATTTATGCTAAGGTGACAGCAGTTTTACCCATTGCTTTTACCCCATTCATGCAAATGTCAAAATGTGAGTTACAAGTTCTTGATATATTTTGCATGCAATTCTGTCAGCCCTTGTAAATAATTTCTCCTAATGTATGGTCTGTCTTTTCACTTTCTTAAGTGTCTTTTGAAGAGATGTTTTCAATTTAACTTTAATGTTCCATTTATCCATTTTTTTTTCATTTATGGCTTGTGTTTTTTGTGTCCAAGGAAATCTTTGCCTATTCTAAGGTCACAGACTGTTCACCTGTTTTCTTCTAGAAATGTTATAACTTTTTACATCTATGACTCATTTTAGATATTTTTTGTGTATGTTATGAATATACACAAAATGTCTAGCTGTCAGAACCATCTGTTGAAAAACCAACTTGAAAATGGATTATCTTTTATAAATGTTAGATTCAATTTGCTAATATTTTCAGGACTTTTGTTCCTATATTCACGAATACTATTGTCCTGTAATTTTCACGTTTTGTAATATCTTTGTCAAGTTCTAGTATTAGAACAACACTGGCCTCATGAAATGAGTTGGAAGTGTTCCCTCCCCCTCTGTTTTCTGGAAGACTTTGTGTAAGACTGGTGTTATTTCTTCCTTGAGTGGTAAAATTCACAAGTGAAGCCATGTGGGATTGGAGTTTTCTTTGTGGGAACATATTTGATAATAATTTTAATTGCATTAATAGATATAAGGCTATTCAGGTTTTGTCTATTCCTGTGGCAGTTTCAGTGAGTTTTATTTTTCTAATAATTTCTCCATTTTGTCTAAGTTGTCAAATTTACTCCCATAAAAATAGTCTTAATTTTGTATCCTTTTAATTTAGGTGAAATCCATAGTGGCAACTTTCACTGCTGATGTTAGTGATTTGTAATTTCTCTGGTTTATTTGATTGGTCTAATTAGAGATATACTGATTTTGTTGCTCTTTGGAGAACCAGGTATTGGTTTCACTGATTTTCTGTCTTATAAATTGTTGATTTATACCCTTTATTATTTCCATCTTTCTATTGGAGTTTACTTTGTTCTTATGTATCTAGAATATAGATTAAAGTAGACCTTAGACCACTGAATTAGTACCTTTTTATGTTTTCTAATAGAAGCATTTAAATCTATCATTTTATTTCTAACAATTTTTTAAAAAATGAAATGATACAAAGTATGATCCTTGACTACAACAGAATTAAACTAGAAATCAGTAAGAGAAAGCTACCTGGAAAATCCCAAGTATTTGGAAATTAAGAAATACACTCCGAAAAAATCCATTGGTCAAAGAAGAAATGTCAAGATAAATTAGAAAATATTTTGAAGTTGAAGATGAAAATGCAACATATCAAAATCTGTGAGAGCAAGCTAAAAGATTACTTAAGAGGGACATTTACAGCATTAAGTGCTTATTAGAAAAAAACAGAGGTCTCAAATCAATAATCTAAACTTCCACCATAAAACTAAAAAAGAGCAAAGCCCAAACCAAGCAGAAAAAACAAAATAAGCCAAGAGCAAAAATCAATGAACTGAAAACAGAAAGACAACAGAGAATGTCAATGAAACAAAAAGCTGGTTCTTTGAAAAGACAAACCTCCAGCAAGACTGACAAAAATAAAAAGAGAAAAGACACAAAATACTAACATCAGGAACGAAAAAAGGGATAGCATTTCAGAACTTGAAGACATCAAAAGGATAATGAGGAAATACCATGACCTCTACACACAAATTTGACAATGCAGATGAAATGGAACAATTGCTCAAAAAACACAAACTATCACAAGTCACCCAATATGAAATAGATAATTTAAATAGCCCTGTAACTATTAAAGTAACTGTACCCATTTTACCATTCCCCCAAATCTCCAGCCCCAGATGATTTCACAGGAGAATTCTACCAAATATTTAAAAAATTAATACCAACTCTATACAATCCTCCAGAAAATAGAAGAGGGAACATTTCCCAATTCATTTTATAAAGCTACTATTACCGTGAAACCAACGGCAGTAGGAAAAAAAAAAAAGAAACTTACAGACCAATGCCCCTCATGAACATACATAAAATTCATGACCAAACTATTAGCAAATAGAATCCAGCAATACATAAAAAAAGTTATACACCATGACCAAGTGAAGTTTATTCCAGGGATACAAGGTTGGTTTCATATTTAAAAATTAAGCAAGGTAATTATATTGTTAACAGGCTAAGGAAAGTTACAGGATCATGATCATATCAATCAATGCAGAAAAAAGCATTAGACAAAAGTCAACACCTATCCATGATAAAGTTATGATCAAACCAGGAATAGAAGGGAACTTCTTTAACTTGATAAAGAACATCTACCAAAAGCCTATAGCTAACATTACACTTATTGGTGAAAGACTGAACGCTTTCCTCCTCATTTTGGGAAAAAGGCAAATAAACCAGCTCTCATCACTCTTACACAACATAGCGCTGGAAGCTCAAGCCAGTGCAATAGGGCAATAAAAGGCATACAGATTACAAGGGAAGAAACAGAACTGCCCTGATTTGCAGATGACATGACTGTGGGAGTGCTGGCTTGTTAGATTACCCCACCATATTGAAAGAGGGATTCTCAAGTCTTTGCTTTTGCATTTGCAGTTAGCATACCTGAAATGCCAAAACAACGAACAAAAACACAAGGAATCCTCTCTTCAAACGTTTGAGGTTCTTCCTAAAGATAATTTTCACATGTTGTGTATACAGCTCATCCAGGTATCTCTTAAATTTATTATGTACAATAGATGCAAATGTTCAAGCTGTCAGAGAGGTGGTGTATCATGGTTCCGGAGACCTACAGCCAAGATTTGTATCTTGGCTCTGCCCCTCACTAACTGTATTATCACTGTGGGCAAGTTTCTTAACTTCTCTGCTCAATTCAATTTCTTCAATTATATAACGCTGATAACAGTACTTACCTCACTGGATTATTATTAGGATTAAATGTGAAAACGTGCAAATGAGAATAGTGTGCGATGTATAGAAATAGATCAATAAATATTATTCCTGTTATTGCAGATGTGTGAAATAAATGTCCCCATTCCCCTGAAGGTGTTTCCTCTAATCAAAGAATAATGACATTACTCACAAAAATTTAATATGTTTGAGGGTTTTCATCAAAGAGCAAGATTATATGTAAGAAAAAAATTAGGAAAACAAACAGAAATTTGTAGCAGAGGAAAAAAAATTAGTACATACGGCAAAATACTCAACCTCACAAGTTATTTGTAAAAGGCTAGTTAAAACAGCAATGAAGTACTATTTTATAACTAGTAAATCAGAAGTATTAAAATTAACAGCCAGTCTGACTAGGTTGTGGTCAACGGTATTGGAGACAGTGTGAACAGATATAACTGTTTTGGCAAATAATGTGCAATACATTTGGAAGGAAATAAACTTATGTCTGTTATATGTGATATTGGACTTCATGTAACTCAGCATTTATAGCTTTGTCTCTCTCTCCTTCCACAGTGGACAAAACTAATTCCAGATTCAATCCTTTCCAATGTGTCCCACAATATCAGTTACTGGGGTGTTCTCTGACATCCTCAGATATGTATAAGAATGAAGGATGAGAAATGTTAAACCTAGGGCCTGTAAGTATGAGCATATATCAGAGAAAGGATAACACCAAGGAACTAAGACCCAAGTATCAACAAGGGATGTGGGGCCAAAATAACATACCCAAGATCAGACTAGATCATGTCAGAGCTTCCAAGATTCAGAGTTTGGAGACACTGTTCTGGTGATGCACCTAGAGATACTAAGAACTATATATAGTATTTTTATGGCGTTTATTAGCATCATCTTTTGAGTTCTTAAAGGCATTTCATCCTTTTGAACTGGAAAGCAGAAGACACTAAGAAGTATAATGATCATGAAATTTTGAGTCCTTTTGGTAGAAAAGATGGATCTATTTATTTACATATGTATCAGACTGAAGGAAAAAGATAAATTTGGTTTAGTCTGCTGGCTCCTGCATTCTCATTCACCAATAGATTGTTATTGATTGGATTATGAAAAGGCTGGCAAAAATCTTTGAAAATATTAGGAGACTTTAGATAAATTTGCAGCAGAGAGCAGCACACAACACATCTTTTCCCAAACTTCTATTAAAATATTCATAAAGTTTTTTTAAAAATTAAGATTGCACAGACTAATTACTAAGCATACAGAAACATGATATTGAAGCATCATTAAAAGGAGAGAAATCTTTCAAGATCTGTTTCCCATCTGAGTTTAACTCAGGGATCTGGCACTGTGTCCTCAAAGAACTAACTACAAACAGCTCCAAGCGTGCCCAAGAGCTTTCCTGGTCTTCCTTTTGTTGGTCCAGCTATTTGCTTTATAATTCTTCCTTACCGAATGACTTTATTAGCAATAGAAAACACACTAATATTACCTTAGGAATTAAGCTAATTATTTAAAGCTGACTATCAGCTATATTTATCCTATAATTTAATTTAATCTGTTTCTTTGTATTTTTGCTTTTACAAACAGAAGTGATCACCAACCACGTATCTCTGGCTCCCTAATATATAAAGACTTGTGAAAGAATAAAACATTTGATGACACACATAAAATCACAATCACAGTAATTGGACCATAGTTAACACTAAGAAAAGAGGAATCTATGCTCATTTATAAGTGATTACATAAAGGAAGAGAAAGTACGGGTTAAGTAACAAAATAACATTACCTTTTTATATAAACAAGTTAGATAAATCCCAAGTTCTTAAAAAGTTTGTTTAAAAAACAGGTCAAGGTGAAGGAGAAAATCTGTACTTTTAACTTCCCCATGTGATCATTTGGGTCCTTTTGCCTTGGCTTTGGTTTCCTTTGGATTCTTTCCATCTTGACATTGAGTAAATCTGGCTACTGTAGAAACACCATCCACAAACTTGGTTTTGAAAAGGACGTTTGCATTGTTGAACATACCTTCCTTTAGGGACACCACAATGAACTTAAGGGAAAAGAAAACAAGCATGAAAAATATGTTTTGTAACAGTCTTGAAGTTCATGCCTTTTTTTACACTGGGGTTAAGAATTGTTTGGAGATATTGATTTTGTTCTTTCTTTAACTGCTTGGCTCCAAGCAAATGCACAACCTCAAATGCAAGTAACAAACAGTTATACTATTAGGCCCCTAAATGAATTCTGGCTTTCCATGTTCGGTTTTAAGAGTCCCTTAATTTTACCTTAAGTGCTGTACTACCAGGGTTTACTACTCCCTGCTGGTTGACTGTTGCTGTCTTCTGCAGCTGGCATCACTGTTTTGTTGCTAGCCCTAAATGCCCTAGTGAAATATTTTTCTCTGTGATATTTTAATAATATCAAAGAAGGCTTCAAGTTCCTACAGCACTACCACTAGCTCAAATGGAACATTTGTATAATTAAGAAATTAACTTCACCATTATCTGCAAAAAAACTGCCATAATAAATACACAGTCTATAATAACCACGACACATGAAGCCCCCCAGAGTTGTACAATGCATTATCTATATGACCATGTTCGGCAGCCCCAGATCCTGCAGCAACAGTTCAATAAATACAAACTGGTGTTAGCTTCAGGGGCTTTTCTCTACTTTCTAGCCAGGAGAAATGAAGACTACCCCATCAAGTGCCACATGATTTCCTGATACCTAGATATATCCTTGAAATAGTCTTGTTTTGATTGTGCATCCTCTGGCAGCTAGAGAAAATAATTACATTAACTTTAAATTAATCCCAAATTAGGAAAAAATTAGATTCTCCCTCATGCTCCAACCAACAGTTATAATGCTTTCTTTAATAGGGGACCAAACCCTCTTTCCTTCTATACCCATTTAAATCTAAGTATATATTTAAAGAGATACACAGTGCTTTAGTATTCCTCAATGCTAAATATCTTATTAATATTGACTACTACTAAAGAAGTTTTAGAAAAAGAAATACTATACTTTACTACTGAGACAGTTTTTCTGGCTCTCACCTGAGAATGTGTGAAATGAGTACGCAGCATCTGTCCAATATTCTGGGTGTGAGAAAGGTCCAAGGCTGCGTCCACCTCATCTAGGATGTAAATTGGAGCAGGTTTGAAGAGCAGCATGGACAGTATTAATGACAAAGCCACTAAAGACCTAAGAAAAGGAGGCCGGAAGAAAAGCTGTCAAAACTTGATTTTACCACTTTGTAACAAAACATTGGAGCAAATCTGCTATCCTGTCACTACTATTATTATTATGAATAGTATATATTTAGCTGAAAGATAGTCATAGAAAATAAGAGTTTTAAGCTTCAAACTTCAACACTTTTGTTATATTAAAACGTTGTTTTTATTTTAGCTTTCCATTTTCCTCTCTTCAACGAGTTTTATTTTGAATAGAACAGGTTTACATCTTTCTTCCAGTCAGGTAATCAGGATATTATATTCGGCACCCATCCTTAAGAAAAGATCATGTTAGTGTTAATAGTTTTTCTTTCCTTCCCCAATTGCTTATTAGATACCTAGGTAGCAGGTGAGTGAGGGCTACATACTTAAACTTGTTAGGACAACAGCTATTGTCTTGGTAACAGTATAACTGGTTTATAACTCTTTCAAATTTTTACTGTGTACGCACCCACATGCACAGACACACAAACATATAGACACACTCTACTTTTTATTGGCACCATTTGAGAGTAAGCTATATAGTATATGACCCATTACTTTAAATACTTCAGGGTTAGAAGTTCAAACAATCTTTATGTGATGGTTAATTTTGTGTGTCAAATTGACTGGATCATGGCGTACCCAGATATTTGCCTAACATTATTTCTGGGTGTGTTTGTGAGGGTGTTTCTGGATGAAATTAGCATTTGAATTGGAGGACTCAGTATAGCAGTTTTGCCTTCTCCCATGTGGGTGGACATGATCCAATTCACTAAGGGCTTGAATAGTGAAAAAGGTAGAAACAGAATTGGCCTCTTCCTACCTGATTACTTGAGCTGGGACATGGGTATTCCGTCCTCAGTGCTCCTGGTCCTCAGGCCCTCAGACCCACTCTGAACTATACCACTGCTTTCCTGGGTCTCCAGCTTGCAGGCAGAAAACTGTGGAACTTCTCAGCTTCCACAATAAAATGAGCCAATTCCTTATAATAAACCTCTTCCTATATATATACTATCAATTCTGTTTCTCTGGAGAATCCCGACTAATAGCCTTATTTAAAATTTGTAGTTACGCCTACTCTTAGATTCTACAGCTCTTTTTCACTTCTCTTCTAGCTAACCATCCCTTTTAACTGTAACTGTTTTCATTCTAATCTGGTATGAAGAATCATAATAATTCTTATAATATTTTTTCTTAAACATTTTATAAAAAAGCCTTTTTTATTTTAATACAAAATATTTGTAATTAACATTAGAATAAAAATTGTAACATTTGTAACACACTTTTCTGTAATTTCAAACCTCTCCTGCCATGCAGCACTAGAGTAAATAGTCAATCTAATGCTTATTACATTCCAACAGGGTATTTATTAAGAAACATGTAAGTGGGAAAAAAAATATGTGCACAGTGGAGGAGGTCTGGGAAGGTGAAACCAAAATTTCTAGCAAAGAAAATGAATGAAACAGTACAATAAAAAGCAAACAACAGTGAGATTGATCTACCTCCACAGAGGGGAGCTGAAGTCATTCAAACAATCTAAAATTATTTTTCACTGCCTTTCTCTGTGTCAAATGTTTAAGGCATTGAGCTTTACACTTAGTCATTCAGAAAAAAAATCTCACCAAGAGTTACACTACTATGCTGATGGTGGTATATCTAAAAATAATTTTATATTATTTTAACTATAGAAATAATTTTTAGGTCCCGATAAGAAAATAAGTATACATTTTCTATTTTCCCCAAAACATTTTCTAGGACTTCAGCAAAAACAGTTAAAGATACCGGGATTTAAACTGTGAAATTCAATTTTGGTTAACAGGCAGCAGAAGCTGTCTTTTAGACTCTTAAAATATTCAGGAATTTTATCAATAACGAAAAATATAGAGTGGACTGCTATCCTGCTCATAAAAATGGCAAAGGATTTCATAAGTAAAATTGACAGGTCTTAGTATTTTCTACCTATGTAAGAGTTACATGATGGCACTATAGGGCACATGAGAATAATTCAAGGACTATGGATTATACATCTCGCAGGGGAAAACACAAAACTAATAACCATCTTCAATTATGTGAATATTCACAATGTTCTCTCAGGAGGTTTTAATTATTTGGCTCTCTGCAGGTAAGGAGTTGGGCCACACGACCTTCTAAGTTTCTCTCAGTATGCTGATTGTCTGAATCACTGTGTAAGGCTGGGAGAAACTTCTCTGAAGCCCTGAGCATGCTATCTCCACACCCTTCATTCCTTTAGGTAGATCCAATTTTCCATCTGGTATCATCTTCCTTTCACTTGTACTTTTTTGCCAGGATCAAATTCTTTCAGCTTTTGTTTTTCTGAAAAAATACTGCTATGGCTTTCAATTTGAAGAATATTTCTACTAGAATATTTCTACTAGAATTCTAGGTTGACATGTTTTTTCTTTTGGAACTTTATAGATGTTGTTCCAGACTTCTGGCTTGCATAGTGTTTGATGAGAAGTCTAAGTTACTCTTATCTTTGTTCCTTGGCACATACTCTGCCTTTTTACCTCTGGCTGCTTTTAAGATTTTTCTCCTAATCACTGGTTTTCAGCAATTTTATATGATGTACCTTGCTGTGGTATTGTATGTAGGGGGGAGTGCATGTGTTTATCCTACCTGGGGTTCATAGGAATCAAGTCTGTGTGGGTTTACAGAACTCATCAAATCTGGAAAATTTGGGCACATTATTTCTTCAAGTATTTTTCTTTTTACCTCTTCCTCTCCTCTTGGAACTCTAATTACATGCATGTTAGACTGCTTGATATTGTCCCTCAGGTCACTGAAGCTTTGTTTGTTTTTATAGCTTTGTACTTGTCAGTTTAGCCTGAATAGATGCTATTGCTAAGCCTTCAAATTCAATCACGTTTCTTTCACATTGTCTAAGCTGCTGTTAATCTCATGCAATGAATTTTCATTTGAGGTATATTTTTTTTATCTCTAGAAGTTCCACTTGATTCTTTTTTAACAACTTCCATTTCTTTCATCACGTTCTTTTTTTCTTGTAATTCTTGGAAATAGTTAATGTAACTCTAACTTCCTTGTCTGCTAGTTTCATCACCTGTTATTTCTGGGTCTGTTTCCATTGACTAATTTTTCTCTAGGCTATATAAGAGTCACATTTTTCTTGATTTGTCTAGTAATTTTTCTTAGATGCTGGACATTGTGATTATGTTGTTCAGAGTCTTGTCTTTCTTTAAAGCATATTGAGCTTTGTTCTGAGAAACAATTAAGTTACATGCAGATCACCTTGATCTCTTCAAGGCCTTCAATGAACTGTGCTTAGGTGTGTCTAGAGTAGCCTTCACTTCAGGGATAGTGCAGACCTAATGCTAAGGGGTGGCTCACTGGGGCTTCCCAAAATTCTAACCTCTGTTTCCTTCAGTTAGTGAGACTACTGGGCTTTGTGTGGTTCCCCTCCCTGTATCTGCAGTCCAGAAATTGCTCCTGGGGAGAAAGCCGGGTAAACACTCAGCTCAGCACTTCTGTTTCCTTTCTTTCAGGTACCATACTCCACGGCTACTCATTTTCCAATGTCTGAAAACAACTGCTTTTCATATATCTTGTCTAGTTTTCTAGTTGCTCATCCTTATTTCTCCTTTGTTGCCTATTTTTATCAAATATTCTAACTAAAATTTGTAGTCTTAAATATTAGGCTCCTTAAATACTACATGCATAGATAGCTAAGCAAAGCAAAACTGAAATAAAATTGGGAGGCAATGAGATGATGGATTATAATAAAATAAGAGGAATTAGGAATTATAATATTGCAAAGGGATTACGCACCTCTGACCACCACTAAGTTCAGTTAGGTTTTCTTTCCAAGTATTTCCTAAGGCAACCTTGAACTCCAGACCATCCAATACAGTTTGCCCCTCTGGTGGTGCAAGCATAGCATTTGCACCAGGCAAAAGAGTAGAGAAAATGGATCCAAAGTCCTTGTTCACCTGGATAAAAAAATGATATTAAAATATCATAGAAGGTTTTCCAGAAGAATCAAATGTTGATGCGTGTATATGCAACCCAGCAGGTGCATTGTGTTGTTTGTTACTCTAACTCAGGGGTTGGCAAATTATGGCCCATGTGACAAACCAGGCCATGCCCATTCATTTATGTATTGTCTATGGTTGCTAGCACTACAACAATAGAGTCTAGTAGGTACAACAGAGAGTATATGGCTCATAAAGCCAGAAATATTTATTATCCGTCCCTTTACAGAAATAAATTACTGAGTCCTGCTCTCACTTCCAAGGGGAGCTAGAAGTTATATCTCTAACTCTACCCAGAAGGTTTGATACCTTTGTAGGCCATACTGCAGGAAGCCTCAGAGGCATACAATTATATAATATAGGACATTGAACTTTCAGTCGAAGAAGCAAAAACAAAAAAACCCTCTGTTTTTGGCATAAAATTTTCTCTTATAAAACTTGTTTTCTGTTGACTGGTGGTTATCAGCTAACCTTAAAAAGCCTAAGAAGATCAGGGTGAAATCTAGGAGAAAAGGAGGCATGAAATCAAACAATCAGATCTGTTCCAAGGCATCAAATGGTTCTTTTCTGTATACTTCTTCTCATAGCCAAAGGAGCTAAGGTGTCAAGGGACAAGAACAGGATTGGACCCCAAGAGAAAAGGCCTAAAGAAGTTGTTTGGCTATCCCCATCAAGACATAGTAGGAGATTACACAGAGATTTAGGCCTATATTCTAGCTTGTAATTGAGTAATTTTTGTGCATACACACTTGATCAATGATTCGAGAATTCAGCCATCTGTCTTCAAAGACATGATTAATAACATTAAAGAGTTTGGCAGATAAATTTGAGAGTATATATAAACACACACATGTACACATCCAAGTGAATTTGACAGCCGTGTTCTCTAGGGAAATCTCCAAATTCAAGTACAAAATTCAAGTGCAAATATATTTTTACGAATATTTGTAGTAATAAGGAAATCTTCTAGACACAAGCAGTACTCCTGAATATAGATTTACTAAGGAATGCATATTTTAAGAGCAACTGCACACATGCTGAGTAATATCCTACACAGAGGTTTTTGTTTTATCTGGGATAGATTTCCAGAGCTAGGCAAGGTTTATCACAATAGAGAGAGGACCTCTGTCTTTTTTGGGAAAGATGGAAGATATCATAGTATTTATAAACACCCTAGGTTCTTTTCCTTTTTTTAAATTTTTTGGCCAGGCAGGATAGAGGCAGCTCAGGACTAAGACAGTGGAATGTTACTAAACCCCAAACACGACGATGGACCCCATGTGGAAACTCTTCCAAAGTGGAAAAGAGAAATTTACCGGTTAATGGGAAGAGAAGAATATAGCCCTATCCTAGATAGGAAATGAATTCTATTCATGGAGAGATATGAAGATGAAATGCAACCAAATTCTGAAAATCCAATGAGGCTAAGAAGGGAACAAAAAAACAAAAAACACAATACTCCGGCTTTGTAAAGCAAGTATGCTTGATGCCAGAAGGAAGTATACAGTGCTGATAATAATAGTTCCTACCTCGTTAAGTTATTGTGAGGATTAAATGGGAAAATTAATATGTGAATAGTGCCTGAAATATAATAAGCACTCAAATTTACTTGCTTGGGAGAATCTTGGAAATTGGGGAAAAATCCATTTAAAGGATAAATTTGTACTTGCACTAAATCCAGGAACCACGGAGAAAATGACACAAAACCTCTCAGATCCAGTGTTAAATCCACGTTGTACAAGAAAAACGGGGCCAACTTTTTGCATGCATTTTAAAAGATATTATAGAGAGATGGAACACTGAAAATAAGTCACAGAGCAGGAAAAACAAGATGACTGAAAAGGATAATTGTGCTGCCATTATTGAAAATAAAGTTCCTACAGAATTAAAAAGAGAAAAAGATGCCAGGTACCCAGTTAAATCCCAGAGGCTTGTTAAAGTATCAAACAACACAGTAACTATGTTTGGAATCTTTTGAGTAAGAGTCTTTTGCTATGATAGAGACAGAAAAATTTCCATGCTGAGAGGCTAAGGAGTTATCCTAAAGGAAACAAATATATGCAGCCAGAGAAATAGAAACAATAGTAAAGAACCTTCCAATTTGCCAAAGTTGTCACAGAACAAAACAAAATGGTAATTGGAATTCTGCTGAATAAGAGATCAGTAAAAGAGAATACTACATTTCCTTGTTTACTGCCCAATTATTAAAAGGCAACAAGGGTGACAGCAGTTAGCAACAAAAGGCAATTTTAACTTTGGTTCTAATTTAGGAAAAGAGAATACCAGTTTTTCCACTTTTTGGCTATATGATCTTAGACACACTATTTCATCTTTCTAAGCTTTGGTTTCTTCATCTATAAAATAGGGATAATAAGTATCAAAGTTATAGAATTGTTTTAAGATGATTCGTGTAAGATAATTAAGAGAGTAACTGCTTAATACGTGTTAACTAACATAATTATTAACCTAACATGTACAAAATGCTTTGCTAAAAACCTACGGAATGCATAATATTTATGAGTTATGATGTGCAATTAATAATTTGTAAGTGGTAAAGAATACACCAGCCTTGCTATAGAAATGTTGTTAGAACTAATATTTGACCTCTGAGCTGGGCAAGAGAAATCAAGGAGATGACAACTGAAGGGGTGCTTGGGAGAGGTTTTCTGACAATCAGAGCTCCCCCAGTGTGAAAATCAGATTGCTTCCAATCTCAAGCAGAGGGTGAGTGGGGTACAGCAGATATTGGACAGTATCTAAGGTTTCTTCCAAATATAAGAGCCTCTGATCTCCTGGGAAGGAAAGAGGACAAACGGTATCCCCTTTAAAGGTAACACAGACCTAGCAAACAAGGTTAAGAATGAAAAATGCAGAAATCTAGAAAGTTGGAATTTAATATAACTTAGGAACCAGAGAAGTAGACTATGAGAGTATGATGGAGTGACCCAAACTTACCTTTGCAAATCGGAAGTAGCCAAGTCCGAAAAGAATATGAGGTTTTAATTAAGGGGTGACCATGTGCCTCATTCAAACACAAATTAGCCATTTCAAATTCATCTTAAAGAGCAAAAATCTACTGACAATATTTTTCATCCTTGCCTCATACAGAATAAACGATTATATTTTTGGTTCAAATACCTTTTGCCAAGCAATATTTAGGGCCTGGTTTTTCTTCCGATCAAGGTCTTCTATAGTTGCAAGGATTTTGGATTTGTCGTTTTCTACAATTCTCTTCTTCTTCGTCAAGTCATTATACTAGTAAGACAAAAAGCATACTTAATTGGAAAACTATAAAATTTTCTTTATATTCTAGAATTTAGTCAGGAATAAAGAAGTTTCATTATTTTTATATAAAATATATATACTCTTATTTACCAAAACGATACACTGCATTAAGAGTTATAATGTAAACCAAATTATAGGAAAAGAAAATATATCATCTACATGTAAAATTCAATTACTATAATTGAGAACTTATAGAGATAAGCTCCTGAAATATTTTGACTCCACTAAGTTTCCCTTGTCTTCCTAGCAACCAAGGCAAAAAAGGAAAATGTGTCATATATAAACTCAAAAGTAGCCCTGCATGCTTTCTTCTTCTTAAGGTCAGTCTTAGCAGTGACACAAATAAAACTTCAATTCTTCACCCTGATGTGCAAGTCCTACATATTTATCCTTATGTATCTCTCACTTTTTGGCATCATCCTCCTCTCCAGGCTCCAGCCACACGGTCTTTTTTCAGTTCCTTGAACATAACAAGCTCATTGTAGCCTTATGGTCCCTGAATTCTTCTCTCTTCCCAGAATGCTGTTTCTCCATATCTAACATAACTGGTGCCTCATAAGTTTCAGCTCAAACATAGCATCTTCAGAGTGACCTTCCCTGGTTAATGTAGAAATTTACTGAAAAAAATTTTGAGGGAGGCTGCCAAGGAATAACTATACCATGAGTAGCAGCAGAACTTTCTAAAAATCCTCAACTCATTTCTCCTCAAAGCCTCACATTTCAAGGAGGCTTCAAATTCTCCCTTAAAAACTCCAGCCAGTCTTCTAGCTTCTTTGCTGTCCCTTCTCCTTCACAGCCAAGCTCCTAAATCCTCCTCTCCACATTTTTATCTTATTCTTTCCATAAGTCCATGTAGTTTCTAATGTGGACAGAGATAAAATACATCAAAAAATAAAACAAAAGACCATCTGCTGATCAAAAATAGAGCTTTCCTCTCTGGTAAGGAGATGAGAGTTGGTGAATTCTTTTTAAAAAATATCATAACAAGGTATCATTACCTAATAAAGGCAATCAAGTAAAAGTGAACAAGTTTCACGATGTTATGCAGCTCAAATGCAGACCAAAGATTTCCTTACACAAATATGCCATATAGTGCAAAGCTTTAATGGAGAATGAAAACCAGCAGGAACATTTTATAGAGATTACAACACGTGCATTATTAGCCTGTTTGGTATCTAATAGAATACAGATTCTTTGTAGATACTAATGTCAATAACAATTTTGAGCTCATAAGTACTATCACTTCTACAGAGCTCTCATTAACTCTATTATGCAAATTCAAACAGAATTTTGCAGAATTGAAGGTATAGGGCATAATATAAAATTATTCAGATTGCTATTTCCTATGGGGTCGTCAAGAATAGGGACTGCTTTCCCCTCTGGAGTTTTGTAGTCACATGGCAGACTTTAAAAGTTTGTCAGGGTAGGGGAGATGGATAACATTATCAAGTGACTGAGAGCGTTAAAACCAAGAAGATGCTGTTGGATTTACAGAGTAGGAAAATAGTGGTTATGTATATAACAATTTCAGTCATTACTTATATAATGATTCCAGTATACGCAAGAGTCAAAAGGAAGACAGCAGTTATGGCGCGACCGGTGAGAAGGCAGACAGCAGGATACCCTATTTTTCAAAGCCTTTCAAGGCAAGTGAAAGAAATGATAGAAATGTGAGGAGTTAACATTATCAAAAAGTGTTATTTTTATTTACTTCAAGAATAAGAAGAGGAGAAAATGTTTATGGCAAAGGGCAAAGCCAGTGCAAAAGTTATTCAAGCTACTACAGAACACATAAACAACTGATGATACAAAAAGAATGAAATAAGAAAAGAAAGAACTGAAAAGGGAGAAAGGGAAAACAAAGAAAACAGTTATCAAGCGCATCGAGCAAAAGGCTGACTCTAATAATTGCTGCAGGGGTCATATGAGCCATCAATGCTACTCACGTCCTGAAGCGGCCAGAGTCACAGGAACACGACTTACCCGCTCTTCAGCTTCTGTCAGTACATTCATAGCTCTCATGTTGACATTTCTTCCTAGCTTCTCCTTCATTTCTTGCAACTTCTGCAGTCTCTGACCAGCTTCTTTTGGGTTGTTAGTTTTGAAATCATAGGCACTATTGGGTTGCCCAAAGAGGTGTTTCTCTGCATTAATCCAGTCATGATCTTTCAACATTTTGGATACCTACCACATACAATAGAAAGATCTATCATTGCTTACAAACCTACATATAAAAACCAGTTTCTTAAATATTTACTAATTTTAAATCAAACATTTTGGAGAAAAACCCCACAATGACTCATTTGAGTAAGTATAAATATTTTTAACTGGAGGATAGGATCAAGAAATAAGGGATTGTATAGAAAAAGATCTTCCTATTACTTTGGCATTATAATAAGAGCCAACTCGGAGAAATTTTTACAAAGAATATGTAAAACATCTCTATTAGAATGAAATATAAGTCAGATGAGGCTCCAGATTTTACCAAATTCAATCTATTGTTTCAAAAAGCAACTTGTGCGGGGCCGGCCCGGTGGCGCAGTGGTTAAGTGCGCGCATTCTACTTCCGCAACCCGGGGTTTGCAGGTTCGGATCCCAGGTGCGCACTCATGCACCGCTTGTCAAGCCATGCTGTGGTGGTGTCCCATATAAAGTAAAGTAGGATGGGCAAAGATGTTAGCCCAGGGCCAATCTTCCTCAGCAAAAAGAGGAAGATTGGCATCGGATGTTAGCTCAGGGCTAATCTTCCTCACAAAAAAAAAAAAAAAACTTGTGAAAATTAAAATTCTTATAGGATTACTTAACATCATAGATTTGGTAAAATTGTGGAAGCCTAACCTACTGACTGATATCTAGTAAATCTTCTCGGAATTATAATCTAGGCAAAAAATAGCCCTAAATGTTGACTCTATACCCCACCACCCTCTTTTGACAAGGCAAAGTAAAATACTTCTTCATATAATAAAACTGATGAAAAAATTAAATCACAGTGCTTAAGGAAGACCTTCCTCTACTAGAATTGTTTAAGGTTGGTTCTGACTGGTGGAATCTAATCCTTGTGAATTTGCTTATCCTTATTAATTCCATGGGTATGGTCTCACCTCTAGGCTCCAATGTACAATGACCATTCCTAGGCTGTCTTTCCTACTGACCTATAAGCTCTATGAAGTCATTCTGTGTACATGTTTCTCATACTTATATCTTTAGTGCCCGGCACAGTATAATGGTAGTCGGTATGAAATAAATATTTGATAAACTATGTATTTCAAATAATCTTTGACTTTTTAGCAGTTCCACTTGCAAGTCCCTCTTTTTACTACCTTGGCTGTAAATAAAACCCTCTAGCAATCACCAATACCAGCATTTTCAATTACCAAAAAAACTATTAACAGTAATATTAGCATTGGTAATACGTCAATGAGTCCACTAACACTGGGCTACTATGCTAATGGGAAATCAATACTAATAAAATATTAGGATATTAGGATGTGGCCATAAAAAAAAGTTTTTTAAACCAAGTAATGAACCTGAAAAAAGCACTCACGTCTCTTTTAGAGGATGGGGAGACTGTTTTATATGTTCTGATCTTTATGAAGTTAAATCTCCTGTACTTTTATGATGCTAAAAAAGATTTAAAAGGCACCAAACTGTTACACACCTATAAGAAAACATGATGGGTGAATTATTAAGACCACATGGATGCAGTCTCTTAACCAAGCAATGAATTTCTGCAAAAGCATGTATTCTCTCTAAAGTACTTAAGGCACTGTGATATATGAAAGGAAGAAACTTTTAAAAGAGACCAAAAAACTGTAGGTAACCTCAAAAAGATCTTTTTTGCAGCCTCATTTGAAATCTGATGTTTTGCCAAGAAGTTGACTGTACTGATCCTCATAAGGACATCCAGAAGTTAAGTCCTTATTTTAGAAGTTGCCTGTATATATATTTCTGTGAGTTCTTTAAATTCAATTTAAAATAAGGTAAAGAATATAGATATTACTACTATTAGTACATTAATAACTAGTTCTACGAACATTTGGGGATAAAAATCAGTCATTTCCATGGGAGACCACTAAATATTTGGTAAAAACATCTTACAGATGGGAATAAACACTGGAAATTAAATTTAAAAGCAAGATATTTGTGCCATCTGGTGAAAATAAGCATTGCTGAGAAGCACTTAACATAGCAGTAAGCCTCAAAATTATGTTACATGGTAGTTTTGCCATTTGCACTAAGTTCTTCATCAAGCAGTTTACTGGAATATTTCAACAACCCAGAAGCAAAAATTCGATTAAGGGTAAAAACGAACAATGCAAACGTGCCTTCGCAGCAGCATCTTCAGCTTCCCGTTTATGTTTGTTGATGTTGTGGTCTAATTCCTTAATTTTAAGCTGAGAATCATTATTTTGCTCCTTATATTTTGCCGCTTCTGCATATTTAGCTTTAACTACATTGTCTTGGGCTGTTATCACTTCTTTTTGCTTGGTCACCTCTTCTTGAGCTTTATTTACTGAATCCTGAAACAAATAATTAGAAGACAATATATGGCAAGGTAGTATGGAGATATTCTTAGTCTACTAAAAGATCATCTAACACACTTCTGGGCAAGATGGCTATGTGACCACATAGTTGGTCACCTAAACCTCTACATTTTATATCCCCATTAAAACGACTAATGAATTTGTACATGGGAGAAAACTTGTATCACCACTAGAAAAAGGGGATGGGATGCAGTTTTCACACTGGAAGAAACGAAGTTTCTACTGGATACAGTGTAGCCGGGATCAACTAGGGGGAGGAGGGACTACTGGAATCTGACCTGTGAGGTCTCTCAAAAAGTGGTATTTCTGGGTAGTTAACAAGAAGATAATCTGACAGACCTCCAAATGACAATTATTAGGAGGCGCAAAGAACAGGGGTAGAAGTAAGGTAGGCTGGGATTTGCTCCTTTTCCCTTCTATAGGTGTACGCCATAAGGACTTGACCAGCGGCAATGGAAGGTCATAGTGTTTGGTTCTAGCACAGGGGTCCAAACAGAGAAACAGAAGAGGAACAGAAACTTTTTTGAAGAGATAAACATCTGTGACATAAATAAAAATCTCTTGCTCTGACTTTTACTATCCCCCTACCTCCCAAGGCTGAAGCTGCTCAACCTCCAAAGCAGTAATTACAGCTGGGGTTTAGTCTACCACCCTCCCCGCCGCCCCCCACAAAGCCCTTTGCCTCATCCTAGATCTTTACAGTTCTTCTGCTAAAGATATGGTCACAAACTCACACAAATGTCTAAAAACAAAAAGACCTAGCTCAACTTACATTTAGGTAGGAGGGAAACAAAGAAGGAGAACAACCTGCTAAAAAAGACTCTGAGAAAGAATCTATCTCCGTAAGTGATGAAAAGTACCAGTAAAAATTTAGGAATTTTTTAGGCATGCTCATTAGAAAACAAGATAATCTTGAGTAATAAAAAATACTTGACATTATCGTTAGGTTATTGAACGTGCTCAAAGAGCTTTAATTTCCTTATAATATTTAGTTTGTGTCATTAGAGGTCTTTTCCAGAAGAATGATAAATCATGACAATCATCTGAAACACCCAAAGATATTTTAGCTTTTTAAAACTTTTGAAGAACAAGAAAAGAAAGTGAAAAATACTCTGGTGACATTAACCAAGGGAAAAATAACAGACACAGGTTTATTACTAACACTGTATCTGACAAAAATATGTTTATGAAAAAGATTCCCTCATGCCTAGAGTTTAAAAGTTGCATTGTAGGTGTGGCTGTTTTAATCTTTTTTACAATGGTAGGAAAAAACATAGGAAATCTGTCACTTAAGATTGCACAGAAATGAAATTTTTGTTTTGTTTGTCTGAACCTAATTAGTCAGTAGGCAGTTTCTTTTCTTAGCTCCTTGCGAGTGTCCTTAGCCACTCTTATCAGCAAAGGGAAACAATCTAGAATGTAGAGCCTGAAAGAACAATCTTTAAAAACTAAGTGATCAATGTTATAGTTTCCATAAAGAGAACTCGAAACCCTCTTTACAGAAATATGTACATTTTGATTTTATCGTTATTTAGATCAAAGAAGGAGTGGCTTATTTTATTTTCACATTTCTCTTTAGAAACACATCTAATTTTTTAAAATTCTACATTATGATGTCCATGAAAGACAGTAGAAAATACAGAGGAACGAGATGAAAAATATATGAGATTAAAAGATAACAAATCAGAAGGAAACCAAAAATATTTTTTAAAACTACAATTTACTTTGGAGGTAAACTAGAAACTGTAGTTTCTACAGTATCTGTACTGTAGAAAATTTAATCAGCAACACAAAGCTAAGAAGGATTTTGATCCCTTATCTTGAAAAAAGAGTAGTTAAAAAGTTGTTATTTGATAAACAATGTGTTAAAAATAAAAAAACTTAAATTTCACCATGAATAGAATCAAAGAGGAAAGACCTACTTTCCAAACCACTGCATGCTACAAGGATTAAAACAATCATCTGAAGGGAAAAACATGACAGAAAATGCAGGAGATGACACAAGCAAGGCAAAAACAGTCTTTACTACAATGTAGGTAAATGAGTGGAACTCCCCTGTTAAAAGCTACATACATTTAATTAACACGAAAATCAATGATATATACTTACTTACAAAAACAGTATCTACAGAAACATAACAGAAAACTTAAAAAATGAAAGTTATATCACAAACAAAAGTAGGTGCATTTTGTACAGCATGGTAACTATACTTAATAACACCGTATTGAATATTTGAAAGTTGCTAAGAGTAGATCTTAAAAGTTCTCATCATGAGAAAAAAATATTTTGAACTATGCATGGTGACAGTTGTTACCTAGACTTTTGTGGTTATCATTTCAGAATATACACAAATATCAAATCATTACGTTGTACGCCTGAAACTAATATAGTATTTTATGTCAATTGTATCTCAATCAAAAAAAAAAAGAAAGCAGGAGTAGAAACAGTATGAAATAAAACAGAATTCAAGGTCAAAATCACAGAAAGGGACAAGAGGATATCCAGAATATCCAATATTCATGAGGGACAACCTGTAACAAAGACATACCACAACATCAATTTGCAGGTAACAGAAAGTCTTCATAATATTTGAAAACCCCTCAGCCCCAAATCCACCCTTCACTGCCCTGCTTCTGATATCAGAACACTTCTCCCTCACCAGCTGCAATATTAAGCCTCAACAGTGAAGGATGCTGTAGCGACACTGTAGAAGAAAGGGGCTTTACCTCCTGGTCCTGATGTGCTTTTCTCAAAGGTAAGCCTGTCATGTGCAGGGGCTAGCAGCTTGCACGGCTTCCCCTGGCATCACAGCAGGGGTGCTCTGCAGTATCTCCATAGGCTGGGCAACCTTCCTATGGCCAGTTTCCCCTGGTGTCCCAGAAGGATATTCCTCAGCGAGTGCTGCCGATGTGGTACTTCTCTATGGATGGTTTCCCCTGGCACTCCAGCAAACTTCACCACCAATGGGCCACAGTTATGTTTTCAACTATATATATCAGGTTCTCAGCCTTACAGGTGGAATGGGGCTCTTTTCCAGATTTGTTCCTTCCACGGGTGCACGGCCTCAGCCCTACAGATAATAATGGCTATTCCCTGTATCTGTTGTTCCTATATTCTTTAGAGTTCTCTTTATCCCTTAGTGATCAATTCCACATCATTCCAAACTCCTATTACAGTTAATACTTTTTTATTTAAACTCTGCCTGTTCAAACTACTGTGCAGTTTCTGTCTTGAGTAGACCTGGACTAGAAAAATTAGTAATATTATTTCAGGACTCTTTCCGGATTGGTGACCATCATTATCATGATAAGAGTGAAGAGATCGAGACCTCTGAAGTCAAACATCTTCAAGTCAACATTTCATAAGTAGATTAACATTTGTAATTTCTCTAATACAGTAAGTAAATCTTACCTTATTTTTAGCCACCTCAGCTGCCATTACTTCAATCTGACCTTCATAGGATTTGATAGCTTCATTTACAGCTTCGAGCTGTTGTTTATAGGATGCATGCTCTCTCTTGAGCTCTTCTAGCTCCAGAGTGATGGCTTCAACTTCCTATAAGAAACACAGTATCTGGGTAATCAACAGGTTATTAACTACTGAAAAGTAAATATGTAAAGGTCAACAAAATTAGTAAGATTCTCACGCAAGTAAGATCCACAGCTTAGTTACTCAACTACCAAAAATACATGTAAGCTGCTTCCCCAGAAGAAAGGAGAGGAAAGGAAATTTATTTTCCTACACTTAAAAAAAGATGACGACAAATGTATGTACAATTTTTATGGGTTCAAAGAACTTTGCATAAACTATTTTCTTTATTCTTTTATTCCTAAAGAGAAAAATAATATAGAATTCTACGTAATAGATAAATTAGCAGAGCTAAAGTCTTTTTTTAACACACAATTATTCCATGTCAAAAAGTTAGTTTCTCAAATTTCTTCCTTATCATTATAGCTTTTAGTTCAGTAGAAAATACTTTGTACAGCTATTTAATGACAGAATAATAAGGTGGGTTAAAAAAAAACAACTATGCAGAAAAGTAGAACAGTGATTCAGAGCATAGCCTTTGGAGACTGAAAAAACCTGCATTCAAATTCTAGCAGGCACTATCCAAAAGAAATAATCAGATACCCCCAGTCTACAACTGAATGGAACTTTGTAAATATAACATGCTTTGTCTTGCATCATTCTTTCATAGTCTACATTCACACACATGATCACCAAATGGAAGTGTCAACACTGAATCTCTGATATGACATAGCCCCACTACATGATATGAGCTTTGGTCCACTCTTGAATGAAGCATTTACGAAAAGACAACTTTTGATCTTTCTCCAAAATTAGCAAGCCAATGCAAGTCTTACTCACAATTACATGACATTCAATTACAGGGTTTTCGGAGAAGACCATATTTTAATTTAACTTATAAGATGCCTAATTTACTTTCTAAAAAGCACACCTTGCTTTTAGATTTTGTGATGAACACTGATGAATAAGGCCAACAAATGATGCTGTACCACCTTCCGTTGAAGGTGGTTCCATTTGAAAGATTGACGTCGAAAGATTGGTTCCGTTTCAAGAAAGGTCATTACCTGTTGTTTTTCCTTCATTTTCTTGCTAGAAGCGTCTGCTTTCATTTTGGCACAATCCAGCTTTTTCTGAGCATCCTTCAGTTCTTTCTCTCTTTCAGCTTCTGCATTTTTCATTTTATTCTCCAATACTTCGTATTTTTCTTCTGCTTTTTTTTTAATTTCTTCACTGTTTTTTAAGGTCTCCTCACTTTCCTCTGCATCATAAAGTAGGCAAATGTGGCTAAATGAAGTCCTCCAACTATTAACAGTTACATAATGGCTTATAAATTCAACTTTTAATAGAATAGTCTGCAAAGTTAGAGGCTAGAGTTTTAAAAAATTTAACTGTTCCAACTTTATTCTAGAAATGGTATCTTGCAACACAGGTCCTGCCTAAGAGCCATGCTTGAATTATCTAAAGATCTATAAACAAACTATTTCCTGATAACCATATGAAACTGAGTAACATAAACTTTAACTACAACTTTAACTACAACTTGTCTACTTTAAACAAGGTTTTGAAACAACTTATTAAAAAGATCACAGGCTATCTTTTTAATACACCTGTATGCTTCCTAAAACCAGCACTAAGAGTATAACTAAGGTATTCTTCCTTTATTTTAGTTGCCAGAAAGCTTACAATTTCCTTTATAAACAAGCTTACTTTGTGTTCTTTGCTCATTTATTTTTATGTAAGGAATCTCTCATTAAAGTAGAGAAATATCCTGAGAACATGTCAGGATGAAGCATAGGAAAAATATTATCTCTAAATTTATGAAGAAGAAAATTAAAAACCAAGATAGAATGAGCATGTTTCTGTCACTAACATAAACTGTTAGTGTTAGGACTTAGGTACAAATAAAACCCTGAAAATCATGACTTCACAATTTCCTCTACTACTTTTCATTGCAGACTATCACTGCAATAAATCAAAAGAGAAATCAAAAAATATCTTAAAACAAATGAAAATGGAAATACAACATACCAAAACTTATGGAAAGTAACAAAAGCAGTGCTAAGAGGGAAGTTCACAGCAATAAACGCCTACATCAAGAAACAAGAAAAATCTCAAATAAACAACCTAACTTTACACCTCAAGGAACTAGAAAAAGAAGAATAAACAAAGCCCACAGTTAGAAGAAGGAAGAAAATAACAAAGATCAGAGTGGAACTAAATGAAATAACGACTAAAAAGGTAACAGAAAACATCAATGACACAAAGAGCTGGTTCTCTGAAAGATAAAGGAAATCGACAAAACTTTAAGGTAGACTTCACAAGAAAAAAAGAGAGAGAATTCAAATAAATAAAATCAGAAATGAAAGAGAAGACATTACAACTGATATCATAGAAATAAAAAGGATCATAAGAAACTACTATGAACAATTCCCTGCTAATAAATTGGACAACATAGAAGAAATGGATACATTACTAGAAATACACAACCTACCAAGACTGAAACAAGAAGAGAAAAATCTGAACAGACTGATTACTAGTAAGGAGATTGACTCAGTAATCAAAAATATCCCAACAAACAAAAGACCAGGACCAAACGGCTTCACTGGTGAATTCTACCAAACATTCAAAGAAGAATTAACACCAATCCTCAAACTCTTCCAAGAAATAGAAGAGTGAAACAACACACAACACACACACAGTGAAAAGCTGAAAGGTTGTCCTCTAAGATCAGGAATAAGACAAGGCTGCCCACTCTTACCACTTTTATTCAACATAGTATTGGAAGTCCTAGCCAGCACAATCAGGCAAGAAAAGGAAATAAAAGGCATCCAAATCAGAGAGGAAGAAGTAAAACTGTCCCTATTTGCAGATGATATATATATATATTCTGATATTATATATACGGAAAACTCTAAAGACTCCATCAAAAAATGATTAGAACTAATAAACAAATTCAGTAAAGTTGCAGGATACAAAATCAATACACAAAAATCTGTTACACTAATAATGAACTATCAGAAAGAGATTTTTAAAAACAATCCCAGTTAAAATTTCATCAAAAAGGACACAACACCTAGGAATAAATTTAACCAAGGAGGTGAAAGACCTGTACACTGAAAACTATAAGACCCTGTTGAAAGAAACTGAAGACACAAATAAATGGAAAGATATTCTGTGCTCATGGATTAGAAGAATCAATATTGTTAAAACGTCCACATTACCTAAAGCAATCAACAGATTCAATGCAATCCCTACCAAAATTCCAACGGCATTTTTCACAGAAATAGAACAAACAGTCCTAAAATTGGTATGGAACCACAAAAGACCCTGAATTGCCAAAGCAATTTTGAGAAAGAACACAGATGGAGGTGCATCAAGCTCCCTGATTTCAAACTATATTACAAAGCTATAATAATCAAAACAGTATGGTTTTGGTATAAAAACAGACACATAGATCAATGGAACAGAATAAAGAGCCAAGAAAGAAACCCATGCATATATGGTCAATTAACTTATGACAAAGGAGCAAATATACAATGGGGAAAGGACAGTCTCTTCAGTAAATGGTGCTGGGAAAACTGGACAGCCATATGCAAAAGAATGAAATTCGACCACTGTCTTATACCATACACAAAAATCAACTCAAAATGGACTATCAAGACTTGAACGTAAGACCTAAGACCATAAATCTCCTAGAAGAAAACAGGCATAAGCTCCTTCACATGAGTCTTGGTGATGATTTTTTGGATTTGACACCAAAAGCAAAAATAAACAAGTGGGACTATATCAAACTAAAAAGCTTCTGCACCACAAAGGAAACCATCAACAAAATGAAAAGGCAACCTACCGAATGGGAGAAGATATTTACAAATCATATATCTGATAAGGGGTTAATATCCAAAATATATAAAAAACCCACACAACTCAAGAGAAAAAAAACAAACAATATAATTAAAAAATAGGCACAGTATCTGAATAGATATTTTTCCACAGAAGAAATATAGATGGCCAACAGTCACACGAAAAGATGTTCAACATCCCTAATCACCAGGGAAATACAAATCAAAATCACAATGAGATATCATCTTACACCTGTTAGAATGGCTATTATCAAAAAAACAAGAAATGAGGAAAAAAGGGACCCCTTGTGCACTGTTGGTGGGAATGCAAATTGGTGCAGCCACTATGGGAAACAGTATGGAGGTTTCTCAAAAATTTAAAAATAGAACTATCATATGATCTAGCAATTCCACTTCTGGGTATTTATCCAAAGGAAACACACTAACTTGAAAAGATATCTGCACTCCCATGTTCACTGCAGCATTATTTACAACAGCAAAGACATGGAAACAACTTAAGTGTCCACTGATAGATGAATGAATAAAAAAATAATATGGTATATATACACATATAAAATAATATGTGTGTATATATATACATACACACACACAGACAGAGGAATATTATTTAGTCACAAAAAAGAAGGAAATTTTGCCATTTGTGACAACATGAATGGACCTTGAGGGCATTATGCTAAGCGAAATAAGTCAGACAAAGAAAGACAAATACTGCACGATCTTGCTTATACGTGGAATCTTAACAACAACAAAAAACTCCGAGTTCATATATAAAGGACAGATTGGTGGCTGCAAGAGGCAGGGGGTGGGAGGTGAGTGAAATAGGCAAATTTTTAATTCCATAAAAGAAAAAAAAAGAATAAAAATATTAGAGGGGAAATAGGTGTGTGTGGATATTGTCCTAAAGTCTGAGAAAAATTAAAACTAATATATACAATTAAATTCTAATTAAAATTATAAGATAGTTCTTAAAATTGGAGACAGAGATAGCTAAAAATTGATTTACATTAAACATTAAAAACTTTTGGGGCCAGCCTGGTTAAGTTCGTGCACTCTGCTTTGGCGGCCCAACTCGCAGGTTCGGATCCCAGGCACAGACCTACACACCACTCATCAAGCCACGCTGTGGTGGCGTCCCGTATACAAAATAGAGGAAGACTGGCACAGATGTCAGCTCAGGGACAATCTTCCTCAAGCAAAAAGGGGAGGATTGGCAACATGTTAACTCAGGACCAATCTTCCTCACACACACACACACACAAAGAAAACTTCGTATAACAAAATTATGAACATAAAGTTAAAAGCAAAGCATATAAGCCAAAAGATATTTGTAAGGCAGGTAACCTACAAGAAATCAGAACTCTTAAGTACAGGAACAACAGAAACCAACCAAGAGCAACCCAACAGAAAAATGGGCAAAAGAAATCAACAGAAAATTCCCAGAAGTAGAAACCAAGAAGTTGAAGGAACATACAAGAGATCCCAAACTTCACCAGTAATCAGAGAAATGCAAATTAACATGCTAATGTGCTATCTCTTCACAATAATCAGATTGCAGAATTTTAAAAGTCTGGAAAGGAAAGGATTTGGAGAAATTAGAACTTTCATATACCACTGGTGGAAATGTATAATGCTACAAATGGGCAGAACTTTGGCAATATAATAATAATAATAATAATAACAACAATAAGTAATAATTAACATAAATATTTAAAATAATTCAAATAAATTTATAGTAAAGATGAGATTTTCTAAATACCTAAAGTAAGGTTATCAGTAGAAACAGATTAAGCACAGAATGTTTTTATCTTACCAATGATTTTTTTAAGAGCATCTAATTCTTCTTGTTGCTTGTGATATGAGCTTTGCTGGAGCTTGGTTTGTAATAAATCTGCCTCCTCAGTTTTCATCTCCCACTGCTGTTTTAGTTTGCGATATCTTAGAAAAAGAGAAGTTTATAATATATGACCACAACTTTTCTGATGTTTAAGACATGCATTCAAACTACAGGGTCTTACCTAAAATAAATTCACACACAACATGAACAATATAAGATGCCACTGGTTACAAGAATAGTTTTGATGACTCGCACGTTTCTGAGGCATCAATTAAATCAAGTCTGATTTGGTCAGTGAAGGTAAACAACTCTAAATGACCAAGACCAATAATAACTATACATGCAAATACTCTCAGTTTTGGAAAACACTAAAAATACCTTGAATGAATAGGTTTCCTTAAAAATAATCTCTCCTACTGATCCTTACCAAAAAGAAAAACTCCACAACAGCTCTCCACCACCCAAATAGATTAATAATACATAACAATTACATGAAATTTCAAAAATTTGGTTATCTATTAATCCCCATTTTCAAATGTTAAAAAAATAATAATGTTCCCTACATTTTGTAATGAGACTGATAGTTTAAAAGGCACAGTAGCGAATATAAACATTTGCAATGCACTTTTCTTGCAAACCCTGTAATTCTATCCCAGTTCTGGCTGCTTCAAGTTATTTCTTTGGAAGGTATTTAGCTAATTCAGCTGCAGTGAAATTTCAAGTTATAATAAATTCATAAGGTAGCTAGCTTGTCACTAGAAGTCCATGAGGTTTGAGGAAAAAAGAAGCAACTTATAAAACGTAAACACTCCCCTGAGTACTCTTGCCTGAGAGTGTTTGGCAGCAATTAAAACTGTAATCTTAAAGTCATTTTTCAATTCATTTAAAAATGTGGAGTGTAGAAATCTGAAAAAGGATATAAACTATTTTCCTGATATGGTCTATGAAAGAATGGTTTTAGTTGACCCTTCCACTCTCACATTTTTCAAAATTTAATCTATTTCCTTTCCTTGACCTCAGTGCCACAATTAGTCCACAAGACAATTCTACAAAATAAATGACCCAATACTGCTGAACAAAGTTAACAGTTCTAAGCCAAATGCGACTACAAACTCATTGCCTTGCCAGGGCTCTATATCACAGAGAAATTTTATTGCATCTTTCTCACAGAAAAAGTTTATTCACTTTATGGGTAATTTATGTTAATGAAGGTAAAATGCAGGCTTTACATGTATATAATGTTTGAAACTGGGCATTTTTATGATTATGATAATCGCTTCCACATATATTGTGTCCCAAAAAAGTCTTGGTACTGTTCTAAACTTTGATAATTTCAAAAGATGAATGCTAAAAATTTACAAAAAAAAAAATCATTTTTCAGTTATTCACAATAGCCAAGACTTGGAAGCAACCTAAGTGCCCATCAAGGGACGAATGGATAAAGAAGATGTGGTATATATACACAATGGAATACTACTCAGCCATAAGAAACGATGAAATCCAGCCATTCGTGACAACATGGATGGACATTGAGGGTATTATGCAAAGTTAAATAAGTCAGAGGGAGAAGGTCAAATACTGTATGATCTCACTCATTAAGTAGTAGGTAATAACAACAACAAACAAACACTAGAGACAGAGATTGGATTGGTGGTTACCAGAGGAGAAGGGGGGAAGGAAGAGGGCGAAAGGGATAATTCGGCACATGTGTGTGGTGATGGGTTGTAATTAGTATTTGGGTGGTGAACATGATGTAATCTATGCAGAAATAGAAGTATAATGATGTACACCTGAAATTTATATAATGTTATAAACCAATGCTACTGCAATAAACAAAAAACTTAAAAAAAAATCATTTTTCAAAGTTGTAGATTTTTTTTTTACCTTTATTCCGTATTGTGAATTCTGAATAAAATATTTGATTTTATTTTTATCTCAGTTCCCATTTGCCATGTTCAGAGGGACTAGAAAAATTACAATTAAACTTTCAAATAATGTACTTTGTAAGCTTGTGGCATTTATACTCCTGAAGCTTTTAAAGCAAGTAAGGGCTCTTCTGGACAATCACATGGCGAGTTCACTCTCATCCTTCAGGTGTTTATTCCACAGGCATCTTCTCAGTGAGGCTTTCCCTGGCACCCAATCTATAATTTCAACACCTCTGTGCCCTGGATAGTTTATATTTCCTTTCCTGTTTTACTTTTCTCCTCTTAGAACTCAGTATTATCTAACATATATTTACCAATTTAACTTTCTTTATTGTCTGTCTCCCCAACTGTACGCATGACAACAAGATGAAGGAAGAGATTTGTTTGATTCACTGCTGTATTCCAAGCTCCTAGAAGAGTAGTTGGCACATAGGAGGCACTCAATAGTGACTAATGTCAAGTGACAAAAAGAGGTTAAACAGTATGATGCCAAGTTTGAAAACATAAAAATGTACATATGTATATAGCTGTATGATACACAAACAGAAGTAATGTTGAAAGGTACACACACATACTAATCTACACCCACAGTGTAAGGAAACACTATAATTTTAGCCATGACTTTCTGACATCAACTTGTTTACCTCCTCCACAGGCAACCCAGTGATCTTCAATATCTAGAGGACAGCCACAATGTTGCTAAACTTACTGTAGACATCTGATCAATGCTATGCTGTATCATCATTTCAAATCAAGGACTCAAGTATCCTCTGGTATCAACCTCCAGAGTATCTACGGGTTTCCCCATCAATCCCAGCAGAATCTTAACACAGTATACCTCAGGAGGGAAAGGGGAATATTTGGCTGATTTTTTTGTTTAATTAGCTTTCCCTAATTTCTTATAACAAAGACATTATTTTTATCAGAAAAAAATTAAATAACTGATAAACAAGTTATCAACTCATAATTTATTCAAATAAAACCAAAGGCATAATGAAAAAAGTCCGAAGTTGTATTTTTTTAAATAAAAGTAAATTTTCTACCATGCAAATCTTTGACAAAAAAATTCAAAACTACAGCTTCATCTACAGAAGTCTTACTTTTCAGCAGTGTTTTTAAGACCTGCTAATTCCTCTTCTAGAGCCCGTAGCTCATTCTCCTTGATTGTCAGCTCATGTTGAACATCTTTGAGTTCTTGAAACTTGGTTAAAATAGAAGCTGCCTGGGACCGAGCACCTGATAGAGGCAAATTGAAACAGGCCTTGGATTAAGTTACCACATATTTAGTAAACAATAAAAAGTTGAAGAGAATTACACTTGAAATGATTCAATAGCAAATCTTTTACAGTGAGCTTATGAAGCTACAGAATTTATTTCATTTGAATCTTAGGACATACATATTTGATAATAAATACTTTTAAGTGGATGTGGTAGGTTATTTATTCAAAATAATTACTGCCCCTGCCTACTGGGCCCATCTCTCCCAGGCCCATTTTCCTCCCCACTAACATTGGGCTTAGCCATGGGGTTTGCTCTGGCCAATGCAATGGGAAATGTGCCTCTTCTGAAAGTAGGCTTGAAGAGGCAGCACGTAATTCCCCATTTATTTTCCCTTTCTCATGGGAAAAGCATGTTCAAAGTAGGGACTGTTTCTCCTTCAGCCTGGGTCCCAGAACGAAAATAACATGGAACAGGGACAAACGATCTACAGTTAATATAGCATAATGACAGAATAAACTTGTTCTAAACCACTGAGATTTGGGGGCTGTTTGTTACCACATCATAACCTGGCTTCACTCTGATATAGCAGAGTCAAAAACCAGAGTCAGAAACCAGAGTACACTGGTTTCACTTTACAGGCAACTATAATTGTCTGGAAGTAACAGGCTCAGGTGTTATGTTGGCAAGAAACTCTACAGGTTTGATGGGAGAACATGAAGGTCAATTAGCAATGCTATTGTGAGCACTTTGTTAATATGATATGGGATTACATATTTGCCATCCCTTAAGTAGGAACTTCAAGAACATCCAAATCAATGAAATCTAAAAAGTTTCTTTTGTTTTACATATTTGGTCTCTCTTTATCTTCCAACTGCAGATACTAGTCATCTTACTGTGTACTAGGGAACTTGATCATGGATTTCATTTCATTGGCTCATGTTTTCTTGGCTTAGAAAGAAATTAAGTCATTTGCTATCTCAAGAGGCATTATAGAGCCTCTTGCTTTGGTTAAAAGCGCAAACTCTGAAATCAGACAACTGATTTGAATTCAAATTCTGAGCTTTGCCACTTACCAGGAAGCTATTTTAAGCACTCTGTACCTTAGTTTCTACAACTGTATATTGGAGATGATAGTATTATGCCTACCTCATAACTGCTATAAGGATTAAATGAGTTAAATACTTAAAGCCCTTAGCATAGGGCTTTATAGAATTATAGAAATGTTCTATATCTGCATTGTCTAGTTCTCAATTAACCACGTGTGGTACTGAGCCCTTGAATGTGACTAGTGCCAGTGAGGAAAATTATGTTTTTGTTTAATTTTAATCATCTTAATTAAATGTAAGGAGCCACGTGTGGCTAGTGGCTACTGTATTGGACAGCACAGTCTTACAACATTGCCTGGTACACAAAGTGCTATTCAGTGTTTGATCTTACATGATCACTTGATACAGATCTGGAAATTCAATGTAGCAAATATTAGAACAAAAAGAATATGATCATCATCTAGGAATTCGTTCTTAAGGCATTAAAGCACCATCTCAAGGGCAGATTTAATTTTTTGTTTTACTTTTGACAGAAGCAGTGGCATATACACAAATGAGAAGTTAACATGTTTCCTGAAGGAGAAGCGGGTAGTTAAGCTAAAAATATACTGAATAAAAAGACTTCATTTCCTAGTGACTAGAATATCCTGATAGGGCAAAAAGCAAGAGAAAATAAACAGAAATAGACTTACTTGAGATGAATTAAAAAAGCTATAGGATTAATTACTAAGACTATGCGTTCCTTGAGAGCTGTGACATTGTATCATTTCTCAGTATTATTAAGTACCTGTCACATAGTAGATATTCAAAAGAAGACTCAATCTGGATTAAGTTATTCCAACCCCACTATTTACTGTTCAAAAAAAACCACCCCCATCCTATTCACCATACAGAACTGTGAGGGCAAAATGATATAAAACATACCTCCACTCAACGTCCCATGAGGATCAAATACTTCACCTCCTAGAGTTACAGTTCTAGTCATTATCCTTTTATCAAAGGCCACTTTTTTTGCATTATCCATATTGTCACAAACAAAGGTTGTTCCGAAGACAAATTCCATGGCTTTCTGAAGTTCCGGTTTGTATTCAACCAGGGAAAGAGCCACATGAACATTGTTAGGGCCAACCTGTGGGAAAAAAACAGATATGTCATAATACATAATGCCTTTCCTTTCAAAAATTTTATAAAATAGTAAGAACTGCTACAGTAGGAATTTAAGTAATACTTACCTAGCACTATAATTCCTTTTGACTTTCTAAAATGCTATGGAAAACTCAACAGCTTTGGAAAGAAACAATTTCAAGTTTAAACAGTGAAAGATATATTGATAAGTAAAATATTTAGCTAAGTATTTGGCTAAAGTACTAAGCATTATGAGAATTTCTACCAAGCAGGAGACACTACCAAGTTTCTAAATCCAAAATGGACTGTTTGGACACACATTCTTCATTAAAGTACAGCAATTTCTGGATCAACATAATTACATAAAATGTTTTGTTTCAATTATTAGTAATTTCGTTGTTCCACAGTGAATACTTTTTCATTCAAATTAACCATGGTAGGGCAGCCACCTGCTAGTTACAGAAACAAAACACAACTAATAATTGAAAGTTAAAAAAAAAAAAAATCCCTCAGTCCTTTATTTTGATCCAACTGTCTCTTCTCAACCTGTGTTTATAATGTCTACCTCTGCCCATCTTTTTAGAACTAAGCACCTTTATGGAGCTTAATAGCAGCAGCAGAAATCACAATGAAGGCAGCTCTAAGTAACATATGTTCAGTATTGTCCTCTAACAGCAGCTACCATTCAACGGGTCTAGCTAAGGGATCTGGGCAGAAGTATTTTTACTGTTAATTGAAATCCCAATTTACTTTCAACATTGGGACTTGACCTAAGGCTGAAGTACTTTCAAAGCCGTCTAAGACCCAAGGGTGACTGTTCAAAGTAAAGGAAGTACTAACGAAAAATACCATCTTTCAATTACTCTGTACTCATCCTCCTTCTGATAGTATACATATTAATACAGCTGTATTTTGAAATAATTTTCGTTGAAGGCTTCTCAATTTCAGCAAGTACACTTAATATCCATATAGTATCTTAATTACAGATGCATTTATACATTTCACAGAACTATCTTTTCAACTCATGCACTTGGAATGCCTGCTTAATAACAAACTGATATCACTGCTGAATGTTATAACTGGCTTCAAGTTTTTACCCAATATTACACAACCATAGTAGCCTGTGAAATGTATTTCCTTGTACTCATCTGTTTTTAAACTAGTAGCCATACTAGTTTAGATCCACCTCAGCAGGCAAGCTACAAGAACTCTAACAGAGAAGCATCTCTATGAGACTGATGGATACCTTCCATAACACTTGTTGCTACAGGCAGTTTAAGTATGCCTGGCATGAAAAAAACTCAAGAATTCTGGTATTTATCTATAAGCTCTATAATTCTAACTATTCAGAAATTAGAAATTTAATATTTATTACCACCATGACTTAAGATTTAAAGACAATCTAATATTCAACTTTTAAACATGAGAGGGAGTTTTAGTCTTCCAACATTTCTATTCTCTTTCCATCTAATTTCACAAAAGCCAACTCTATGTTTTTGTATCTTAACTTTTTTAAGCATGGTAACCTAATAAAACTTTGTGGTTTTGGATACGGTTATGTTCCCCAAAATGAATGTCCTCTAATTAAAAAAAAAGATGCAGATAAAACATATAAGTAAGACTTACAAGATTCTGAGCGACCTTCAGAGTTTCTGGAGCAATACATCTGGCTGAAATTTTATTGAGTGGAATTATAGTGTATCGACGCTTCAACTCCCCCTTTTCTAGTAGCTTTTTTCCAGTAACCTAAAACATTGTGCATTTGAAATAAAAAAATAAAATATTAATGATGATGATAGAAAACATTCAAATGGAAAGAGTGCAAGTTTAGGAATCCATAATCAAATAAATGTCTAATGCCTACTATCCCGAGCAACCAAAAGCCTAAGATTGATAATATGCACTCTGGGTTCCCAAGTAAGCATGACTCTTCCTTTGGAATGCAGTTAATCAAATATAATCTAATCAAAAATATAATAAAAAAGTCATTAACTGAATAGTTTTACCCTGTAAAGAAAAGCAAAGTGAAGCTTAAAACACCAAGAAAGTACCCAATTCTTCTAGCAGCACAAGATTTTTCAAGCTAACCAGCAATTACAGATTTTCTTTAAAATCAATTTACCTCTGTATCTACTACAACATTGTAGAGTCGTTCCCCAGCCACCAATTCCAAAGCTGTGGTTGCAGAAGTATCTTTCACGCTAATCAGAGAAGCTACAAGTCCTTTCACACAATTTCTATTCCAGTTCTTCTCTGGATCGCTACAATAGAAAAGTTGACAAAAATTAACCCGAGATGATAAAATAGAAAAAGTTGTACTTTACTAGTCAAGAGCTCTTTCTGACAACACATTACATTGAAAGCAAAAGACTCACATAGTGTTTTTTTTCTTTTTTTTTTTTGGTGAGGAAGATCAGCTCTGAGCTAACATCTATGCCCATCTTCTTCTTTTTGCTGAGGAAGATTGGCCCTGGGCTAACATCCGTGCCTATCTTCCTCCACTCTATATGGCACTCTATATGGGACGCCGCCACAGCAAGGCCTGACAAGCAGTGCATCGGTGCATGCCCGGGATCCGAACCCAGGCCATCAGCAGCGGAGTGCGTGCACTTAACCGCTATGCCACGGGGCCGGCCCCAAGACTCACATAGTTTTAAAAAATTTAAAAATGTTCCAGATTAACTAGCCAGCTATTGTTTTTAAATCAATCAAAAGATCTTTCAGTATATATTGTTTTCAATGAACAAAAATAACTTTGATGTTCTAATCTTTGTAATACATATATTACTGAAAGTATTTAATGAAAAAATTTATGTAGTAAAACAGATTATAAAATGTTAATGTAGATATTAATGATAGAATAAATTTAAAGAAACTTGGGACTGAGATTAAATTTCCCTCATTTTGGTCTTAATTTAAGATTAGTGGCATTAGTAGCAATTAAACTTCACAAGAATGTCCCCTGCCAACATCTGAAACACTTCAATAACTGTTTAAGGAAAAAACCAATTAAAGAAAAGCAGCATACAACAATTTTCATATAAAAATCTTAACTAAATTTTCAGATTGCTTTCCACCTTAAATAAAAATATATCTTGTTTAACATTTCAATAAATGTTTAAGGAAAAACTACCAATTAAGGAAAAGCAGCTTATAATTTTCATACAAAAATCTTAATGTCAATGAAATTTTTAGGTTGCTTTCCAGCTTAAATAAAAATATATATTGGTTATTACTATGTTAAAAAAATTCAAGGTTTAAATCTCTTACCTGTAGGCAAATCGAAGATTGGGAAATCTGGCCAGGAGAGCTTCATATGTTTCTTTCAATCTACTGATATCACGAGACAGCTGCCTGCGCTTTTCCAGAAGGTTTTCCTCCTTGTTTTCTGAACAGTAAATCATAAGTAAATTGAAACCAAGTTCTAAAAACTCAAATGTTCTACTGTTTTAAGGAAAATATTAGTAACCTCTATTTCCAAAGCATTTCTAGAAGCAAAATTCAAATTCTGATAAGTATTAAATAAAAAGCATGCTTAATGCTCAAATTTCTATCGAGAGTCAAGTAGATATTATTTCCAAAAATAACAAAATTTTGAAAGAAACAACATATGAATTGAATGTCTACTAACGTAGAAATATACAAATGACATTTTTGAGTTTTTAAATGGCACTTCAGAGTGACTGAAGCAGGAAATTCTCAGTACTGAGTTTTCAAAAATACAAAGGGCTGTTTTATACTTAGATATTTTTGTGATTATATTTACAAACATTTCTTATACCAATACCCATTAATAGGGAAAAAAAATTTTCCTACTTGCTATTTCCTTTATTTAAGCTGGTTTCTATCAATAATCACTACCTGCTAATGATTTAATATCTTTAAAGGCAAACCTTCATAATTGAGCTTTTTCATTTCAGCTTCAAGTTTTCCTTTAAGTTTCTTCACAGCCTCTAAAGCCTCTTGATCCTTCCTGTAGCCACTATCCATCTTCTTAACTTCAGCTTGTTTAGTCTTTAATTCTTGTTGGGCATGTTTCAACTTCATCTGAGCCTGTACCAGGAAAATGTAACAGACTGTATGAGGCAGACAGTGCTAGTGATTATACAGCCACAGACTCAGACTGGCTTAAGAGACACCAGCCTTGAAAATTGAACTGTTGGGTCACCTGGATTAATATCTCAACAGATGAATCATTTTCCAATATTTTCTCCCTAAAAAACTACTCAGAGTATAAACCAATATACACTTAACATAAATCACTAAACAATTTGCAATTTAAGTCCATATTTTTAATATTTAGAAAATACGACATTAATGAGTTCAAAAATTGTTATCAAAGAATAATTGTCATTAGCTGGTTAAATTAAAAACACAATAGAGAGCTAGAAATCACAACTCTAGTCTCCTTTCTTTCCACCTAGGTATCCATATTTGTATTTGTGTGTAATTTGAGAGCGTTGTCTAATTACCGTAGAGAAGTTGTATTGAGCAATGAAAAACAAAATTATATAAGAAAGGGAAGCAAACTGACCGAGAAATTTAAATGCTAGGAGTCTGATATTTAATGCTAGTTTATATAATTGAGCACTGTTCCTTAAAACCACGAACTAGTATTCTAAGATCTAGATGGGTGTATCCGCCCTCTAAAACTGAATAATGGTGGACTTTTCCCAATATAAAATAAGTTAACAGAAAACTGAGAGGATTTTAAGTTTTTATGCTACTGATTTCTTACAATTTTTTTATACTCATCATCTTTGAATGAAAAGTTGCAAATATATAATAGAAAACCTGGAATAGGATTAATATGCAAACACACACACGTCAGTATATATCTTTAAAGACGAGTCCATTAAAAAAATAAAGGAACGTATGTGTGTGTATATCTATTTTTTTCTTTCTGCCATCAAAACTCTTCGTTCATAGGACTTTAAGCTGCACAATTATCTAAACAAATTTGAAAACCATTATAATAGATTGATAAGCCTTTGAAAATGATGAAATCAGACTAGGGAAACCAAAGACTGGAAAGGGGGTAAACGGGAGATAGAGAACTTCTAAGGAGGATGTTGTAAATTTTCAGAAACAGGTTTTAAGAACTAGGTGTGGTGGGCATAGACATGTAGAAGTCGTTTTTGTTTTCCTGTTAAAACTTAAGACTTCAACTTTATGATGTCAATAAAAACAGCCAAAAGATGAAAACAGATCGACTAACCTCAAATATTCCATACAATGGTGTGAACAGAATAAAGCATTTATTGCACTTACAATTTCAATTAACCTATAAACATATTTTATATTTTACAGCATCTTAAACTATCATCATCAATATTTAGCAATCAACATATTTGAATTTTGTTGTACTAGGTACTATAGAGTGGCAGAATAAATATTTTCAACATTTTACAACAATTGCCAGAGCAGAATGTGACGCAGCTGCTCAAAAAAACCAAAACAACACAAAAACAAACTGCAATCCCATAGTGCTTCATGTCTATACTTACCTGTTTGGCTTCTGTCTGAGCTTTGCTTATGTCATTTTTACAGGCCATCATTTGACCGGCAAGAGTTGCTTCTGCTCCATCTTCATTACTGGACAGCCCAGCGGAAACAGCGTTGAAGTGCTGCTGTGCAGCACCCAAAGCTTCGGCATCTTTATTACTGGCTTCTTGCAGGGCGTTCAGCCCATCGCTTATACTTTTAACCTCTTTTTCCTTTGCTGCTAAAGTTTTAGAATCCTTTAGGAAGAGTTTCAGATTGAAAAGCATTATATTTTAGGAAAAATATCCATTTTCTTATACATATTTACCCTTATGTCATCATATTTCACAGCAATTTGAAGTGGGCATGGTAATAAGGAAAATAATTTTAACCAACATAACTTTAAATACTTGATGCCCATTTTCAAATTCACTTTCCCTCAGTTTTTAGGATAAATGTGCCTCTTATCCTAGTAGAAATACTTTCATTCCACATGTTATAGGCGAATCTGGGAGATGATGAGCTAAAACATCATTGCAAATTTAAACAAACCACTTGAAGAAACTAAAATCAGTTTCCAAATCTATAAAATTGAAATAATAGCCGTCCTACATCAAGCTTAAAAGTAGCAATTTTAGGATTAGGAGCATGTATATGAAAATATTTTTATAAACTATTAAGGGCCATAAAATTTAAGTATTAAATAATTTGGGGAACAGCATTACTAATATTTAACACCCGTTAAGTTATATTTGCCAGATATCTAATACTATGCAAGATACCAGCACTGAAAAAAAAAAATCTAGCTACATTGTTTACCTGAAAGTGACCACAAATTTTGGCCCACTTGTTTAATTCATGATTCATTAAATACTTATTAGACGTTTACCATGTACCAGCCATTGTTCTAGACATTAAAAACACAGGCTCCTCAGGGAGCCTATATTCTAGGGTGGAGGACATAGCCAACGAAATAAGGTAAAGGGACAGAAAGTGATATTTTAAGAACAATGATGAGGGAAGGCCTTGGTGTGATGACATTTTAAGCAGAAACCTAAATGCAATAAAAGGAGTGACGATGCTGATACTAGGGAGACAGTATACCTGGCAAGCTCTGAGGAATATGCTTGGGGGTGTAAGGAACTATGGTTGGAGCACAGTGAGCAAGTGATAAAAGGAGCCAGAAGTCATATTATGTAGGGTCTTGTAGACCATGGTAAAGACTTGGGATTTAATTATACATTTAACTATACATAAAACCCCACAACTTCTCTGAGTACACCCACTTCTACTTCATTTATCCAAGCGTTATCACCTGGACTAGCACCTACTACCTGGATTCCCTGCTTCTTCCCTGTATCTTCATGGTTTATTCTCAAAACAGCAAGAACGGTCTTATTAATACATAAAAAATGTCACTCTTCTGCTCAACCAACTCCAGTGGCTTCCCATGTCACTCAGAATAAAGGTTAAAGTCATTCACATGTCTTACAAAACTCCATGTGATCCTACACTCCATTACCTTTCTGCACTCCCACGACTTAGTGCTAACCAGCCACACTGATCTCATTGCTTTTCCAACACCTTAGGTGCTCAGGCAATTGCTGTTCTTCTGCCTGAAACATTTTCCCCCACAGCCTCCCAATTTATCTACATGGTTCTCCGACCTCTTTCAGGTCTTCAATGAAAATATCACTCTCTCAATGAGACCTTCAATGGCTACCCCATTTAAAACCCCAAACTGCACCCCTCTCCCCTATACTCCTAATCCTCTCCCCTATACTCCTAATCCTCTCCCCTGCTTTATTTTTTCTCCACATCAGTTATCAGTATATAACATGCTATATATTTTACTTATTTCTTTATCATTGTTTCCCTCATTGGAATGAAGACCCACAAGGCATTTTGTCCCTTTTTGTCATTTTGTCCAGTGCTATATCCCCAGACTAAACAACTACATTTGGTTCATTGCACACAATAAGTATTAACAGAATGGATAAATGTATACTAGTAGAACTAAAAGCTTATTTGCTTACCTCAACCATATTTTTTTCCAGCTCTTTGCGTTTGTTCTCTTCACATGCCAGATTTTTCTTCTTGAGATCAAAGGCACTTTGAGATTTAGTATTAACTCGCTGAGCTTCTGCAAGAGCATCTTCTAAAGATCGGAGTATACCTCCAATTTCCTATAGTCAAATGCACCCAATTCAATCAACGTACTTAAAATATGTTCATGTTGTCATTTTCTTAGATGATTTCCATATAAATTATTTACTTTTTATAAGCTATTTTATTATCATACTTTAAGATTAACAAATCGATATGGAAGACAATGCCCAGTGAATCTTCAAGTTATTTACATAATTTTTTTCACAGAGAATATTATCTATTCTTAAATAAATGTCTGACCTTATCTTTTCTTTTTTCCAACTCTTCTATTTCATGACTAAGTACTTTTATTTTTTTATCATTCTCAGACAATTCCTCATGAAGCTTTACAATTTTATCCTGCATTTCTTTTAACTCCTCAGCTGAGCGTTCTTTGGTATCTTCAGCCAGCAAAAACTGATAAGCAATATATAAACGACTCAAATGTTCTATTTCCCTCATTACTTTTTGGTACTCCAAGTAGGAAGATCTTTCCTGAAAGAGAAATCACCAATAAAGTACAACTCAAAATTCATATTTTTGAACAAATCTGTAAAGAATCAAATTACAACAATATGTGTAAAATTTCCTATTACATGATGTAATTGATTTTGTCTTAGATTAAGTGATCATGGATTACAAATTTTAGGAAACGTTAAATAACATCAGAACTCAGACTTTTTAGATAGCATTACACCATCTGTAGGGAATCCTATGTGGCTATTTCTCCTAATATATAATCAGGCAGTTGCTATCAACAAAGAAATGTGGACATAAGGTTCACAGACTGAGGATAGTAAGAAGTCTATAAATACAACCTACACAACCACCAATGATATACTATTAAATGTATTTTGTAGTAGCATTACCAAGATGCCCACCAAACATTCATTCATATAACTATTTACAGCATTTGCTTACACATTGTTAAACTTGTGTAACTCCTGTAAGGACCTGCTGGGGCAGACAAAGTAACAATTAAAATCCCTAAGTGGCAGATGTAGAAACAATCCAGAGTGGTTAAATGACCTCTTTATGTTGTCAGATTTAGAAACAATCTGGCAAAATCAGATATGAAACCTAGGTTTAAACTCATGATCTAGTGTTTTCTACTATATCATGCATACAAAGGGGGTACCTTCAAGACAACAACTTTTCAGTTTTTTTCAATAACATCTACACTACTTTATGGATTCAGAAGACAGCTTTGAGAAGTATAAATTTTAATGAGCACTTAATATATTCCTAAACAATTAACTTTAAAAACAATATGCTATAAATGCATTCTTTCACTGAAATACTGATTATGATGTCAGAAGCTGCAAAGATCATAGTCATCTGTTTTAATACTTCTCACTTACCAATTGCCTTGACAGCAGTAACAGCAGTGACAGCCCCTATTATCCTAGAAGTTACTCACTCTATAACAACAGTTACTAAGAGTGCTATATCTTTAAGAAATGTTCCGCTTATCTACTTTTTTAATTTTATTTTATTATTTTTATTTTTTGTGTGTGTGAGAAAGATCAGCCCCGAGCTAACATCCATGCTTAACCCTCCTCTTTTTGCTGAGGAAGACCGCCTCTGAGCTAACATCTATTGCCAATCCTCCTCCTTTTTTTCCCCCAAAGCCCCAGTAGATAGTTGTATGTCATAGTTGCAGTGCTCAATTCTAATTATCTACGAAAATCTCAACTTAGTTCTCTTCAACAAAGTATTAAAATCTGGCATATCATTTTTTGAGATTATGAAGAGCAATGTCCAAAATCATTATGACTTCAACAGATATGAAGTACACATCCTCCACAAGCAGAAGGCTGAGCATGGAGTACCAATTCTAACTCCTTATCTCATCCCAGAGAAAAATTCCTGAGAAGTGGTACACATTTCATCCCTATGTGTGACCTTGGATACGTCACCAATTTTGAGAGACATTGTAGCTGGCTGTCCTCACATATATAGTATATACCTCTTTTAATTTTTGAATGGTTGGAGTAATCTCTTCTTCAAGTATCTGGAAAATAAAGGAAAATCAAATTTTTCAGTATACGAAGTACCATAAAAAAATTTTTAAAAGAAGTAGCATGGAAGACTGAGGAAAACTGAACCAAGAGGGGAAAAAATTTCCCTCTTTACAGCAGAGAAACTCGAAATGCAAAATTACTCTTTTCTCTAAAAATGTTTTATAGAAACTCAATTACCGTCTTAATTTCTTTCAGCTTCGCCTCCTTTTTTTCTATGGTTTTCTGGGCAGCTATTTTTTTGTATTCATACATCCTGGTTCCAGCTGCTTCTTCTATCATGGACAAGATCTGGAAAGACAATTGTCTTAATGTTTTAAGAATCCAAGACAATGAATCTCACTGGAATTTACATTAAGTATATCATTTAAGGCCTTGACCTCACTAAGCATCTTATCAAAATAATGGCCCAAAAGGACCATAAAAGTTAAGTACATAAAAACACACTTATTAGTCATAATCCTAACATTCAAGAAACATTTCTGGCCTTCACACCAATTCTAAAATCAAACTTTATGGTACATTGAGGTTCCTGAGTACATCTCTTTTAAAACTGAAGCCCCTCTACAAGACAAACGAAACCAGAATCAAGATGAACAGACAACCCACCAGCTGGGAGAGAATATTTGCAAAACATACATCTGACAAGAGGTTGATCTCCATAATATATAAAGAACTCACACAACTGAACAACAAAAAAACAAACAACTCGATCAAAAAATGGGCAGAGAAATGAACAGACATTTCTCCAAAGAAGATATACAGATGGCCAATAGGCACATGAAAAGATGTTCAACATCACTAATCATCAGGGAAATACAAATCAAAACAACACTAAGATATCACCTCATGCCTGTTAGAATGGCTATAATCACCAAGACAAAAAACAACAAATGTTGGAGAGGATGTGGAGAAACAGGAACCCTCATACACAGCTGGTGGGAATGCAAACTGGTGCAGCCTCTATGGAAAATGGTATGGAGATTCCTCAAAGAATTAAAAATAGAGATGCCCTATGATCCAGCCATCCCACTACTGGGAATCTATCCACCGAATCTGAAATCAACAATCCAAAGAGGCTTATGCACCCCTATGTTCACTGCAGCATTATTCACCATAGCCAAGAAGTGGAAACAACCTAAGTGTCCCTCGACTGACGACTGGATCAAGAAAATGTGGTATATATATACAATGGAATACTACTCAGCCATAAAAAAAGACAAAATCGTCCCATTTGCAACAACATGGATGGGCCTGGAGGGTATTATGTAAGTGAAGTAAGCCAGAAAGACAAAGACAAACACCGTATGATCTCACTCATATGTGGAATATAAACCAACAGATGGACAGAGAAAACTGTATTGTGGTTACCAGGGGCAATGGGGGTGGGGGGTGGGCACAAGGGGTGAAGGGAGACATATATATGGTGATGGACAAACAAAAATGTACAACTCAGAATTTCACAATGTTATAAACTATTAAAACATCAATAATAAAAAAAAAAAAACTGAAGCCCAGTAATTCCTCCCTTCTCTTTTCCTTTGAATACAAGTCTAAAAAAAAAGTGAAGGCTAACACCATTCAGCTTTCATTTTAGAAGTTTCTACTGAAAACTGTTCCAAGTGAGACTTCAGCCATTCTGTGCCTACACAGATGAAGCATGGCATAACATTTTGCATCCCAATTGTGGCACACGCTTTAAGACCTTGGGCAAGTAACTTAATTCTCTCTCTGCCTCTACTTCTTCATCCACAGAGTACTGATAATGTTTGTTGAGAACTGAACACCATAAGTCATGTGAGAGCACTCTGCAAAAGGCAAATATTAATCAATTATAATTTTATAAGAACAACTGTGCCAGCATTCCATTTTCAGAACCTTCTACTCACATCAGTCCCTCTCTCAAGAGGATTATTTCTCTGGAAACCACTTTGATGTCTATGTATTTGGCAGGTTTCCAATTCTAAGTTTCCTCTTTAGATGTTAAAGAAAATAAGCATGACCTATGTTCAAATCAGACTGGTACTGTCAATTATAAGTCTTCTTATTAGCTATTCTCAATAGGAAGGAATAATTAAACAGTCTTTGTTCTTGTACAAAACATTCATTCCTTCATACTAACTCTTCTCAAGGGGGCTCCAAGAGAAAATTAAGTCTTAATGCCCTAAGTAATCCATTGTATGTAATGAACTAATTTCCCTCAAATCTTTTTCTGTAGAGTTTTTCTGTAGGGTTTAACTCTGACATGGAACACCAGATGAGAAAGGATGCTTTATACAGTCAAAATTTCTTTTAATATTGGGCACATAAAACTCCTAAAAGAAAACACAGGGGATAAGTTCCTTGATAACCGTCTTGGCGATGATTTTTTGGATTTAACACCAAAAGCAAAGGCAACAAAAGCAAAAATAAACAAGTGGGACTACATCAAACTAAAAACCTTCTGCACAGCAAAGGAAACAACAAAGAGGGGCTGGCCCGGTGGCTCAAGCGGTTAAGCGTGTGCGTTCTGCTGAGGCGGCCTGGGGTTCGCCGGTTCGGATCCCCGGGCGTGCACCGACGCACTGTTCAGCAAGCCACGCTGTGGTGGCGTCCCATATAAAGTGGAGGAAGATGGGCACAGATGTTAGCCCAGGGCCAGTCTTCCTCAGCAAGAAAAGAGGAGGATTGGTAGATGTTAGCAAAGGGCTGATCTCCTCACACACACACAAAAAAGGAAACAACAAAGAAAATGAAAAGGCAACCTAGAAAATGAGAGAAAATATTTGTAAATCATGTATCTGATAAGGGGTTAATATCCCAATACATAAAGAACTCATATAACTCAACAGAAAAAAAAGCCAATTAAAAATGGGCAGAGGATGTGCATAGACGTTTTTCCACAGAAGACATACAGATGGACAACAGGTATATGAAAAGGTGCTCAACATCACTAATCATCAGGGAAATACAAATCGAAGCCACAATGAGATATTATCTCTGTTAAAATGGCTATTATCAAAAAGACAAGTGTTGGCAAGATGTGGAGAAAAGGGAACCCTTATGAACTGTTGATGGGATTGTAAATGGAAAACAGTGTGGAGGTTTCTCAAAAAATTAAAAATAGAACTACCATATGATCCAGCAATTCCACTTCTGAGTATTTATCCAAAGGAAACAGACATTAACTAGAAAAGATATCTGCACCCCCCAAGTTCATTGCAGCATTATTTGTAATAGCCAAGACATGGAAACAGCCTAAGTGTCTACTGATGGATGAATGGATAAAGAAAATGTAATATATGTATATAATGAAAATTAGTCAGCCATAAAAAAGGAGGAAATCTTGCCATTTGTGACAACATGGATAGACCTTGAGGGTATCATGCTAAGCGAAATAAGTCAGACAGAGAAAGACAAATATAATCTCACTTATATGTGCAATCTAAAAAAAATACAAAACAAAACTGAACTCACAGATACAGAGAACAGACTGGTGGTTGCCAGAGGTACGGAATGAGTGGTAGGTGAAATGGGTGCACGTGGTCAAAAGGTACAAACCTCCAGGTATAAAAATAAAAAATTCTGGGGATGTAATGCACAGTTTGGTAACTATAGTTAATACTACTGTATGGTATACTTGAAAATTGCTAAGAGAGTCAATCTTAAAAGTTCTCATCATAAGAAAAACAAGTTTGTAACTGTGTGGTGATAGACGTTAACTAGACTTATTGTGATGATCATTTTCCAATATATACATATACTAAATCATTATGTTGTACACCTGACATAAATGTCAATTATATCTCAATTTAAAAAAACAATTTAAAGAAATCTGCTTAACAATGTCCCATGCCTTTTCTTATACGTATTTAATCCTCAGAACAGACTGAGGTAAGGATTACTGACTCCAATTTATGGATGAAGAAACTAAGGCTCAGAAGGGTCATGTTACATAACTAAAAAAATATACACACACACACACACACACACACACACACACACACGTATTGGGCACAGTGCCAATATTAAAAAAAAATACTGTCTTTACTAATAATTCTTAAATAATGTTTCCCAGAATTTTAATGGAAGAAATTACATTAAAAAATTGATAACCTATAAGATTAAAAGAAATCTATAATTACTATTTTTACTGTCCATAAATAGTACTCTTACCTCTGGAGGTTTCATGTTCAATACCTTTGTAATTCGGCCCTGAAAATAAAATGGCAAGCTCACTAAAATGATAACAAATTACAGAAAGGGTAACCTAAAGGCACATATATTTATGTGCACTGAAGTTGTTATATCGTAATAAACTAATCTTTTGGGAGTTCTTTCTTCCTTCTACATGAAAAGATGTTTCTTTTATTACATTTGAGACCAAAAGTACCTTATAATTCCAGAACTTTGCTATTCACTTTCTTGCTTACCAGTGATACAATTTACACTGGTATTAACTGGTAATAACTATTAAATGGTACAAAATTAACTCATCATATTTCTGAGAGTTATTATTAACGATGTAGAAGTCTCCAATTCTAAAACAGGTAAGTATATAAGTAAATTTTAGCATAATTATTGAACATTTCTTGATTTTGTGGTATGACAGCCCTCTAAAATAATTGGTAGAAATAGACTACATACTTCTAGGCCTCAGTAAAATGTTTTATTTTGATACCAGAAAAATTACCAAATTCCTTCAGTGCCAAAAAAACTAAACTAAAAAAAAAAAAAAAACCCACTACCCAACTCACAGAGAACCAGGATTTAGATTCATTTGAAGTAAATTTTCAGCTTTGAGCCTGTGATGTAGTGAAAATAATTTTATTTTGGTCCCGTGAAGATCCTGCCATTGACCTTGCTGTGACTTTCTCAAAGGATAGCTGGCTGGGTCAAGTGAGATAATGTAAGGGAAAGATAACCTTTGCCCTTATTTTTCATTTGAGTAAGTCTCTAAAGAAGAAAATTATTTAAAATTTAATATATATTTGAATAATAAAATGCTTTATTCCAATACATTAAACAGATATATTATGACAATATTTTTTAAATTTTTTTATAGTAAGCATGTATTGCTCTTGTAGTAATAGAATCTAAGTAAAGGAAAATTACTTCTAGATGTTCTTCAAAATTCAAATGTATATAATATGTTAGAACACATCAGTACAAATCACTAACCCACATTTCTTGACAGGTGCCCAAACACCAGCATAACAGTAGATAAAAAAATGGAAAATCCAAAAAGAAGCACTTCTAATAAGTTGTAAAAGAGTAACTTAAAAAATAAAATACGTCAAAACCATTATGAAAAAGATATAAAGACCACAAACAAAATACCTGCATGATGAGAAAGTGAGGGTTGTTAACATTAAGGCCAACAGAACAGAAGAGATCTTGTACTCTGGTATTGTTTGCATTTACTCCATTGATTAAATATTTATTTCTGCCACCAATAACCACCTAAAAAGGGAAATATTTTAAAAGATATAAATGAACACACATCTTGAGCTAAGATGATAAATTCCTGAATACATTATCTTTCATTTGTTTGTTCTGTAACTAATGGTAAACAAAACCAATTCTGAGTAGATAGTGGAGGAAGTGTGACATGCTCAAAAAGAAGACAAGATTGAGTCAGGACAACTGACTTCTAATCCAGGGACTCTGCTACCGCACAAGCTTCCTCACCTCCTCTGCCTTAGACTAGGTCTCTAAGGTCACTTCTAAGTATGTGTAAAACATCTTCTATCCCTGATCACCCTCTTTCTGCAATTTTTCCACACTCAGAGGTTAACCTTTCTTCCTCCACTTTCTAATTTCCAAAGGAACGGAAGTCAGATACTTAACACTAAAAACAAGCAGTTTCATACCAATCCTAGACAAGATTCTAAAAGGGATTAATAAAGACATGACTTGTGAATACTTGAAAGAAAAAGAGTAATCATGGAGCTTCAGCACACGTTCATTAAGAACAACCAGACACCAGCTGGTTCATACCCTATCACAGCACTTACACTGTCATTTATCAGGTATGACTGTCTCACTTAAATCATATTTTGAGGTCCTTAAAGACAAGACCCGTTTCTCATTCTTCTTTCTACCTGTTTTTCCCAGTGCATTCAAGAACGCCCAGCACACATCAGGCACTTAATACTGAGTAAACGTTAATTCATTTCTTTTCCTGACGGGATTATTAGGCTGGGTAGATCATATATCAACATATTTGAACAACAGACCTAGTATACCCATAAGTAATTTGACAAAGTCTTTATAACAAAATTTTGGTGAAGATACAGGCATATGGACTGCATGAGGACAGGAATTTTAGGTGGATTAGTAACAGACTTACTGAAAATTCCTAAAGGGTGATTATTTGATGGATGCTCAATGACAGAGAACAGGATTCCGTCCCAACCTAGTGAATGGTTTTTTTACCAGAGGCTTTCATTCAAATAGAGAGGGAAATCTCTGAGTTACATAATGCTAAGATGGAGAGTAAATGGGAGTTAAAAGAATTTTTAAAAATAAAATTTTGACAAACTGAAAACATTGTCTGACTATAATAAAAAAAGATTTTAAGGGACAAATGTAAGGTCCTGCATTGGTTTCAAAAACCTTTTTACATACAGAAATGGCAGTAACACGGCCAAGTAGTAACAGACGTGAAAAAAATTAGAGTGATTTTAAGTAAATCAGACACAAATTAATAATGTATTATGAACTCTCCAATATCATATTGTGAAAAATTGAAGTAGAGTACCTAAAATGAAAGAAGTGACAATTCTGCTTAATCTTGTCTTAATTAGACCAATTCTAGCACATGTAATTTTAGGTGCCATACATTAAAAAAAAGATACAAAGAACCGAAGCAAATTCGTATTCAGTGTGATTAGACAAGTGAAGGAACTAGAAACAACTAAATATCAATTGAAAGACCTAGAGAGATTTAGCATAGAAACATTTAGACTTACAGAACACTTAAATATTGAAGTACAGTATAAATTAGATTTGCTCTTGGTGCTCTCAAAAGAACTAGGATTCATGTGTAAAACTTGAAGAAAGCACACTGGCTCAATTTACAGGAACAACTTTCTAATTAGACCTGTCCAAAAACAGAACGGGTTACCTCAGAAGACAGCAAAATTAAAAGTACTGTAGGTGTTCCAGCACAGACAGAGAAGATTCAAGTACAGTTCAAGATTTAAGTACGGTTGAGTGCTCATACTGATGGATGACTTTTCAGATCCCTTTCAATCTTCTTGGTAAATGGCAGAATTTGCATGATCAAAATTTTTACATAAGGAATCTAGTCAGTATTGGATGCATCAATTTTGCTCATAAACTTTCTCTCTCCAGCAAAGTTATATTGCCAAAAAACACATCAGACATGCAAGTTCTTAGGTATCCAAATATTTAGTAGCCACTCACCTGCCTTGTTACTGTAATTTCATCATGAACCTCAAATCCTAAAGGACTTTGCTTTTTGTCAGAATTATCAAAGGTGATTGACACTGAGGCTTTGGTAATACCAGCCTGCCCATTTTTGTAAACTAAGTCTTGTAAATTAGAAGCCCGAACCTAAAATAAAATAAAAGTTTATCAATTACAAAATCCCAGATTGCCAAAATGGCACTAAAAATGGGTTTCTTGATGTTGGAAAACCACCCACAAAATATCCATTAAGTAGCCAAAGACACGCAGTCGCATTCACAGGCAAGGAAGGCAAGGAAAATGGGCAACAACCTGAAATGGGCACCTTTCTCCACAGGACTTTTCAACTCTGAATTGAATTGTCTTTTACTCATTTCTTAACAAAACTTCATTTGAAAGACTGAAGCGAAGACACTGATAGAAGAAATCTAAATAGAAGAAATCTAAAAATTTCACTATTCGTCCAATCCCATTAGTAGATCCTGAAAAGGCATTATAATGCAGCAAGGGGAATACAGACTCTGGAATAAGACTGCCTTAAAGTAAGAATGCCTGAGTTTGAATGATGCTCCAAACACCTTAAGAGGAAGAACTTTAGGCAACCCCTCCCAGTTTCTATTTTCTCACCTAAAAAATGAAGTAATAATATCTACCTTTAAAGGATTGCAGTGAGGTATAAAACAATTCACATAAAGTAAAAAATGCAAATGAAGAGAATATTGGCAACAGTCTCCAAGTTCAAGGAGGATTCCCTTGAGGGTCCCCAAGCTTCAATTCAAATAAATCAGAAAGTTTACACTTTACCTGAGACAGGTTGGAGATGCCCAGCAAAAAGCAGATGGAGTCCAATATGTTGGATTTCCCGCTACCATTTAAACCAGTGATAGCATTGAAGAGGGGGTCAAAACCATTGACTTCAGTCCTCTGGGCGTAGGACTTGAATCCTTCAAGAATGATTGACTTAATGTGCATTTTCACTAATGACTTAGGTAAACCTCTGCTAGAAATCAAACAGTCCACAAAGCAGTTCTGTACAAAACAGAAATAACACATAAGTGGAATGTAAACTTGGAATCACAGTGAATGTGAAAAACTAAAACATTTAAGGATAACAGCTCAATAGAAATGACACAGCCACTTGCCAAGCTACTTCTGATGTAGATGTCCTTCTCCAACTTAAAAACATGCAAGAGTTAGTCACTACGGGGAAGTTAATTAAACCATTAGTTCAATCTGGAAGTCAACTACCTACTTCTACAGGCTTTTCTTCCACCATTATCATACTCTAGCTAACACAGACTACTGATGATGTCACATCCCATTCCCTTTGCCCATAACGTCCCTCTCCCCGAAACTGTCATGGCTCACTCTCCTTTACTACACCCACTCTCTGCTCAAATGTCACCTTACTGCGGTCCTTCCTGACTCCCCTATACAAAAGAGGACCTTTACCCATCCTTTCACTCTGCTTTCTTTTTCTTTCATTGCACTTAAAGCTAACACTAAACAGTACGTACCTATTCGTGTATCCAACCCTACATCCACCGGGGCAGTGGGGGTCAGCAAATACTTACTAAATAGATGAATTCCATATATTCTCCAGCCTCTTGCTTTCACTCAGGCTGTTCCCTCGCCTCACCAGGCCTTTGTGTCAACACCTCCTCACCCTACTCCAAGGCTGGATAAGAACTAGCCATTCTGCTAGGAACCCTTGAGGACCCATTTTAGTCTGAGGTCCTTTCTTGCTACTCATCCCCCCACCCCATCGCCCCCATCTCCCGCCAGGAATGCCAGACTAGGCCCAAACGGCGCGCGCATGCACCCGCCTCACCGATGCGTCGGGCCGTGTGGGCTTGGGACGCCCCCAAACCTCTTCCCGGTCACAAGGGCGCAGAGCGGGCCAACCGTGCCCGGTTCCGGGCGCTACGAAGCAAATTACCGCATAGCGGGTACAGCACTCGCCCCGCGCTCTGCACCGGGACCGGAACTATTTATACCTTTGAATTTCGGCGCGAGGAAAGGACCCCCGCTTCCACTGCCTATTTCATTGGCTGCTGCCTAGGAGGTGCCTGACTTAGGGGTTCCACTTTTTTCTCCCATCGGACAATCAAAGCGACAGGGAGATAGGAAGGAGGGTCGCGACAATGACAGCTCCGGTGATGCCACGGCTCGGGCCTAAGGACTAAGAGATTAGATGGCATACGTTGAGATCGGCGTCCGGCACACGTCGGGCAGCCCCGCACCTCAGCTTCGGGGCCTCGCGCTCCGCCGGCCCCGCCCCGCCTCAGGCCCTGTCAGGAGTGGGCCGCGCTCTGGAGACCCCGCCTCCTCGCGGGCGGGGCGGGACTCGCTGGTGCGGGAGGCTGTCTTCTCAGAGCGACGGAGGAGGCAGCCGGGGAGGCTGCGCGGGTTCATTGTGGTGCTCTCGTTCTGCTTCGGAAGCCTCAGAACCTCCCTGGTTGGCTCAGAGTCGTCAAAAGTGGAAGCTGCACTTTGTTGGGTCTGGGGAGGCGCCGGTCTTCTGCGGACTCTGGTCGCGCTCTGGCTCCGCCCCTCCGGCTCAGGATCCTGGCGGGCTTTTCGAAGGGACGGCTGTAGTCGCTGCTGAGAGCGGTGCTGAGCCCCGTGCTGTGCGCGGAGGGTAGTAGGGCAGGACAGATGGGTGTTCCTTTCCTTACACTAAAAAGCTGTGTAATGATAAGCAATGGCAGAATTGACATTCCAGGGAAGTTTTTTGGAAACACCTTATGACAGCCAGTATTTATTGAGCCTCTAGGATGCCAAGCTGGGTTCCAAGGGCTTTTTACAATTCTCGCAGCAGCCCTGTGAAATCCGTGATACTGTTTTCATTTTACAGATGAGCAAACTGAGTCGCAGAAAGGCTAGTAACTTATTCTAAGTAGAACCTGGAGAAGCTGGGATTTGTTCCCAAAAAAGCCTAGCTCCGAGTCACGTACTCTTATTCTATAGTATTCCTCTTCGTGTACAGAATCCAGTACTACTAGTAACAGATCCTGTTATTTATTAGAGTGTATTGTTCGTTCCTTAAAAAAAAATGCCTGGCCAGTTTTCTTCTTTTTTTTTTTTTGTGAGGAAGATCAGCCCTGAGCTGACATCCATGCTAATCCTCCTCTTTTTGCTGCGGAGGACTGGCTCTGAGCTAACATCTATTGCCAATCCCCCCCCCCCCCCCCCCCCCCCCCCCCCCCCCCCCGCCGCCGCCAAAGCCCTGGTAGATAGTTGTATGTCATAGTTGCACATCCTTCTAGTTGCTGTATGTGGGATGCGGCCTCAGCATGGCCGGAGAAGCAGTGCCTCGGTGCGCGCCCGCGCACCTGGGATCTGAACCCAGACCACCAGTAGCGGAGCGCCTGCGCTTGACTGCTAAACCACGGGGCCGGCTGCTGTTCTGACAGTTGAGCACATTGATTCTAATGAGTTAGGAAGAGCTTAGCTTCTGAGAGCATCGTGCTGTCCTAGGTGATGTATAAAAAGATGGTGTGGCCAGCGTGCTAAATGGCCATATATTTAAAGTTGCTTTCTTGGCACCGGAATGGCTTTGCAGTATTCGACACCAGTCTTAAACTACCAAGAATGGGCCTATGTTTTGAAATTATTTCTCTACTTAAGAGAGTAAAATAAGTTTTCTGGTTTTTTTTTGTTTAAGAAAGAATTCATTTATTTACTCTCATAGCCTACCCCCTTCTCTAATGTCAATCATTACAGGCCTAACATCAATTTAGTTAAGCAGCTGTCTTTGTCTACCTTGATTCTTGCATCCCCTAGCCTCCACAGCTCTTCACTTACATTGATTCTATTCAATCTTAATACATTTATTTTCAGCTATGTCCCCTTCATTTCATCACTGTGAATAAAAAATTTTAATTTGCCAACAAACTTTAATGTGGATTTTATTGTTATAAAATAATTCTTTGGAGTGAAAATATGTAAGACATATTATTAGCCTTTGCACTTATTTAATAGATTAATAACTAGTTGATATATTTAAGACAAATGGATGAAAACATATGCAAATACACTTTTGCTAGATAAGGACTTCTGGGTAGTTATAAGAATATACACCTCTAATTGCTTCACTAAAAGTATTTATTAAAATGAAATCTGCTTATAAAGGAGAGATCTATATCAGTTTTCGTCTTAGTGCTGGCCAGAAACACTAAGGAATTTCTGTGAGTATAGCTGGACTTGAGGAAATCACTAATGGCCGACTTACAACTCTGCTTCCTGAGATCACCACAGGGAAGTGGAGAAGACCAAGGCACAAAGCCACAAATGCCCACCTAATGTGGAGAGGTAAGGACTGAAGTAAAGATAGAGTGTAGGGTAGATGTAGTATGAATAGAGTACTGTTCTTGTTTCATCACCATGGATCAACAGCTTTTGAAAGCTTTAACTCTGGCAGACTAGTGGAGTCTTAGTCCTTATGTGGAAGGCAGCAGCACGAGCGAGGATGCTGTTAAAGCCATAAAGCAGAACCTAGGAAAAAGATTTGGTCTTCTACTCTTCCAGGGCGTTGGGAGGGACCCTCTTTCCCTGGTGCACTTTTCTAATTTTGGAGTCTTAAAGTAGCTCTTCTAGGGACCTGGGTGAATCCTCTCTCCCTGGAACTTAGGATGGGAGAAAAAAATGAAAGGACTTTAGCTTCACTGCAGAAATAGGGAAAGGTGGATTCATTTTATTGAGAGATTAATTTGGGGTTCAAGGAGATGAATTGATAATGACAGGAAGTTCACATTGTAAAATTGTGTTGAGTAGCAGCACCTTTTGAATACACCAAGTATAACCTGTCTGGAAAACTTGGGAAGAAATACAGCTGAGCATAATTTAAAATGAGGAATAGAGAAGGAAGTGATTATATTCATTCACCTATGGGATCTGGCTAGACCCTTTCATTTTCATTTCAATGACAATATTGTTTTCAGTATTACATGTTCTGTTTGGTTCTTTGTGAAATCTGCCTATTCTTTCATTATGATTTTTATTATTTTGCCTCTTCAATCAAGTTAAATGTCCTCATTTTATCTTCTCTTTCAGGTACTTCTATTATTTCCAGCTTTTGAATTCCTAATTCTGCTGTTTATAACATTTGCTAACTCTTAACTCATAGTGATTTATTTCCTCCTGTGGCGCTGTTCTGGGATGGGGTTGTTTTGTTTATGGGAGTCTCTCATGCCCTGAATTCTGAAAGAGTCCCTTCAGAGTAGTTATGTATTTGCTTCTGCCAGAGTTCTTTGGCTCTTAAAGATCCGGGAGCATTTGTAAATGATTTTTTCTCAGTTTGTAGTTCCTGGATTATGCAGATATTGTAAATTTATATCAGTTGCTGGCCTGGGGTTTTGATTTCTCACAGGTACCTTTTGTTTTTTCCCCTCTATCAAAGCCCCAGGCAAAAAGAAACTTATTTGCCTCTTCCCCAGGCTAGTAGATGGAGTTTCTGCAGTGCCCGTGCCTGGCAGTTCTTTAAGGCTCCAGGTTTTACCTAACGGCCTTGTTCCAGCTCCTCTGCCTCCCTGAAGCTCAAGGCCTTGTGCTTGTGCATTAAAACCCAGCTACTGGCTCCTGAGCCCTACAGCCAAGTATAAAATATTGGAGGGCTGCCTTGGCATCAGTCCTTGTCCTTCAAATTTTCCATTTGTTTCTGGCACTGAGAATTTCCTGTTTGTCGTTCTTTATTATTGAGCTTGGTGTGTGGTTTACATAATAGTTATATTTTACCCAGGACTTCTATGAGTTTATAAAGGGAAGTGGAGTCAATCATGTTGGAGGAGGTCTTCTCATCTACTTTTCGTGAAGAACATCAGTGATCTTTGTTTTCCTCCTGCCAAGCCTTGCTTTCGGATTCTCATATTCCACATTCAAAGTAGCTTTTCCTAAAAAACAGAGAAAGATATCTGGTATTAGCTCTTAAGAAAATATTTTTGGGGCCGGCCCCGTGGCATAGTTGTTAAGTGCGCGCGCTCCGCTGCTGGCGGCCCAGGTTCAGATCCCAGGTGCACACCGATGCACCACTTGTTGGGCCGTGCTGAGGCCGCGTCCCACATACAGCAACTAGAAGGATGTGCAACTATGACATACAGCTATCTACTGGGGCTTTGGGGGGAAAAAAGGAGGAGGATTGGCAATGGATATTAGCTCAGGGCTGATCTTCCTCACAACAAAAAAAAAAGAAATATTTTCATTCACCGCTCATAAAATCCAGTCTCTTCTTACTTATTTCATACTTGTTCTTTCAGTTTTTCCAGCTCTCCTTGGCTTTTATCACTTCCATGCTGGTCTATAGCCAAAGCTGTTCATCTCATCTCTCCTCTGCTTTGCCACACCCCTTCCTTTACGGGATGATTATGGGCTCCTCTTTCTCAAATGTTATTCTCATTGTATTGTTCTCCCGGTCATAGTGGTCCCTTGTTACTTTTTATTTCAAATCCAGACTCATGTGCTTGCTCTTTCTCCAATTGGTTTCCTTTTATTACCAACTCAGTTCTTTCTAGATCCAGACAGACACTGCACTCAGATGTTTTTTTCACAAAATCTGTCTCTTCTCTAATTAATGTTTCCTCTACCTGTTACACCATTCTGCAGTCCTCCGGTCACAAGTAATTCCTCTTCTTTAAATTCTGACTTAAATTCCCACTTCAGCAATACTTACTCCAGTCTCTGCCCTCTCTAAAGTTCTACAAAATATGTTTCTATATCGGAAATATGATATCCCTCCACTCTGCATAAACCCTTGGTGAAAATTGCCTATAGAATTAATTCTAATCTCTTTAAGGTGGCATGCCTGGCCTTCCATAATTTATTCTCAATCAGCTTTCCTAGACTCATCTCCTGTTGTTTCTTCCCTAAATTACCGTGTCTTTTTTTATTCATGACTGTGAACCAAGCACCAACCAATGACAAAAAAATGTATTAGATAACTTTGTTAATGAATAGATGAATGAATTCAATAGGCATTTATAGAATGCCTACTTTATGCTAAGAATTGTGTTAGGTGCTGGGATACAGAGATGACTAAGATGTGTCCTGTCCCCAAGGAGTCCATAGTTCAGTAGACGTATCAGGTATAAAGACATAACCAGAGGAAAAGAAGAATGAAAGACATTATACGTAGAGTAGATTGCACAGGCAAGGGCGTAGACGATAAACATAGTGTATGAGGCAAAAAGTAGCAAGATTTAGTGTAAGAGATGCACAGAAGCCAGATTATGGAGCATTTTATGTGCCATCGTAAGGAACTGTGTGTCATTCGTGAAATATTGACGTTCTCTTCTCCATCGCTGTCTTTACACATGCTGAACTTGAAATACTTATCTCCTCTCCATATCTCCTCCAGGTGTATTTCTATTTACATTTCAAACCCCAGATCTGATCCATTTTGGGGAGAATTGTTTGCAACCTCTTCTGTAATCCCTTAACTCTTTAACCAGACTGTTCTTCTGACCTCTATTCCTACTGTGACCTACCTCAGTACCTAGCACATAGTAGACAATAAATATTGATTGAATATCAATAAGTTTGGGGGATTCATTTGCTGCTTTCTGATTAAGGTAAAGGGCAAGAACAGATATAAAAAGTTTTTTCTTTTTGCTCTCAGCACCATACACTTTCCCATGTCCTGCTTTTTTGACCCATAAATTAAAAACAAGCTTCTACTATGCTATGGAACAGCTCCAGTTCCAGGTTGAAAGAATATAATTCAAGTATCACCACTTCCTTAGTTGCTGCCAGGTATAATTACCACCCCTCCTTTGTGCTCCTTTATTACACACACAGACTCCTTTTACATGTTATTGTATTTACACATTTATATGTTCGTCTCTCCCCACTGTGAGCACCTTGATGTCAGTGGTTCTGCCTTATTAGTGTCTGTAAACCTAGCATCCGGGCCAGTTCCTGGCTCAGATTTGTGCTCCATTAAAAATGTTTACTGAATGGATGAACAACTACATGAATACATAAAGATTATAAAGATGTTCACTCTTTCTAAACCAAAGAACACTAATTCTCTGTTTTGTAGATTTTTCAAATGAATGTTGGTTGTTGTTATTTTTACCCTTATTCCTAGGTAACTACCTTCATATTGCATCAAATGTTAACGTGCATGGAAACTCAGGAATTACCTTGATCACCTTCTCTCCTCCCTTTCTCATTCTGGCCTGATCGTCAAACACTGACTTCCACTCCACCTCTACCCCAGTGGGTGAGTGGGTGGCAGATGGGGCATCGATAGCCCCTGTGTCTTCCTTTTCAGTCTCCACTCTCCCTATATGCCTTCTCCTCAAATCCCACTCCCACCCATAAGGGTTGAGTCTTGCCCGTTGGTCCCCAAGGTATTTCAGGTCGGGGATAGTGTAACATCAATACATTTCTAATAGTCTGAGGGTTTTTTCCTTCAAAATACAGCATTTGCGGGGCATTCACAATAGAGTTCTGACGGGGCTTCAGCAATCCAAATCTAGTTGTCTTTATGTTCTTTGTCAATGGGCAATGAAGATCACGTCTCCAGGTCTTTTCTGCTATTTTCAGGTCTCCTCTCCCAATCTTCTACGGGTAATTGCCTGGAAAAAAATGGTCATATACTTCTATAAGGGCAAGCAATAATGTACAGGCATAGAATGATCTAGACCCATACATAGTAAAGAAACACGTTTTTAACAGAAACAGACTCTGCCTACATTAATATCAGTATGTTAAAATAATAAGCAAAGCTGTGTATTTCCTTGGTGCTACATGTCTAAAATCTTTCTATTCCAGCAGAGAACCACTGCTCTACATTTGTATAAACTTGAGTATTCATTCAGATGATTTCAAAGAAACAAAGGCTTTTTATGCCTAAAATTTAACTCAGTCTTTCACATTCTAGGGGAAAGAACAACACTTGCAAATTTCAAACAACAGTTTTCCTCATCATTGCTCTTTAAGGATTTAAAATGATCTTTTATTTCAGACTTAGCTTGAATCATCTTATTTATGATTATTATTAAGTAATTTTATTGCTTAAAATATTGATGTATACTTGTTCTGTGCCAAGTTCCAAACACTTTCCCTAGGTTACTTCATGGAATTCAACAATTCTTTTATTATTATCTGCATTTTACAGATGAAGAAGCTGGATCTTGGAACTAGACTTGGATCATAGAGCAGAGCCAAGAGTAAAGTCCATCCATTTTTTCAACTGATGCTTGAGTGCTTACAACGTCAGTGAACAGTCCAAAAAAATTTCTGCCTTATGGAGCTAATATTGTAGTGGATATCAGTTCTTATTTTATTGATTATAAAGCATAACTCCTTACAACAATCTTATTATGCCCTAGGAGTGGCTATCAGTCTTAATGCCTCAAGTAATTGTCCTTTCCATGTGGCTACTGAAGCCCTCAAGTCATTGAAACCCCAGCTGACCTATTTTACCAGATGCTTGGACATTCTCAGTCAAGCTTGGATTTAGAGTGGGGACCCAAGTTTAAGTCAAGAACATAAAATCTGAACACTTTAAGCACTGCTCATAAGGAGTGAATTCCTAGTGAAGAAGCAATGTCCCACTAGGAAGAAATGCTATAACAGGCTAAAAGGTAGATTTGTAATTATTTATAAAAAGCAGATTGGATTTAGCATAGGTAGAGGTGCTGAGCAGGGGCCACAGGAATGTGGCCATTAAGAAATGTTCTTAATAGTGCTGATTGGTGGCATCTTCTTTGTATACAAAGAAATGTTGCCAGCAATTCTGCTTGGAAGACTAATTTGGAGTACTTTTTATTTTGTATATTTTTTATCAGTTAATGGGATCTAGGAGTGCAATAACCTGGTGAGAATTTCCCTGCGAATGACAATCAAATTAGTCTTATTCATGAAACTCATGAATAAGCTGTAATTCAGCATTTTATGTCTAGGGAAAATAAAACTGGGGTCATGCTGTTTAAGAGGATAAGGGAATTTAATGGAACACTGGGGGATTTATTGCAGATTTATGATGAAGATATATTCTAACTGGAAGCTTAATTATGATTTAAATGATAGGTCAAGCTGTGCAATGTGTTTTCTTTTTAGGGGAAAATGTTTGGGGAGATATAGTGTGCTTGTTTAAAAAAGAAACAGAAAGCAAATGAGAAAACAGATTGCATTTTCTGTTTGGTTTTAAATTTCAAGCTGCTTTAAGTCAAATTGCCCCTGAGTTCCTGATGATGGCTGTTATGAAATTTTGTTGTTTTCCTTTCTTTGTGTTATTCTCACCCTCTGTTCCACAGCAGTTATTTTACTTGACAGTAACAGAAAGATGTAGGCAGCATATCTGCTAGCAAACTAATATGGAAACCAGAGATAAGGTATTCTCAACCTTTCTAGAATTGTGACATCCTATCATTTTAGACTGACTTGCATAAAATCAGCAAGTTCTGCAGATGGAAGGGCCCTTGAAGAATTATAGCCACTCGTTTTGCAAATGGGGAAATTAAGGCTTAGTAATTTTTCTAAATATCCTCTTTATCTGGAGTAAATTAAGGTCTAATCAGGAAATAAAATACGTGTGAATAATTTTAATTCAAATATAAAGAAATTGCTTCTCTGAAAAATAAAAATTAAAACAGATAATCAGAGGTTGACTCTGTAGGGAAGATTTCTTCTTGGAAAAGAACAGTTAGACCTGACAGCCCAGACTCTTACTCTCTGACATTTCCCTCTTTCTGTAGGCGACACTCCTCAATAAGTAACACCACAACAACCTGCCAGATTCAGCCACGGATGAGGATGGAGTTGGGGGTGGGGAATAGGGACAGAAGACCTGAGAAGGAATTGAAATGATCTGCTCTCCCTTTAAGAATGTGAAACAAGGCCAAGTCAAAAATGGAATATTTAAACAATCATCTATTAAAACTTTAGCAATAATAATGGAGAAACAGTACATAGAATATGGTGAAAAAAGAAAAGACTCTAGCTTATATGATATGACATGAGACAACAAGATACTCTGGACTCACAGGCTTAGTGTCCTCTGTGTGGGACCCCAAAGAAACAAATGGCACTAGAGTGTTCTATCTGAATCCCTCTTGGTATGTCCCCATCCTTACCATCTTCTGTCTTAGTTTCTCTATGCCTCAGGTTTGAGGAGCAGCCCATAGTCATCCACTTAGAGGGACTTTCCTTCATACAAAGCAAACTTATAACACAGGATTGATGCAGAGTGCCAAGAATGTCCAAAAGAAGAAAACAAATCATGGCTGGGAAAACCATCAAGAGATATTTCGTGGGAGGGTTTTCCTAGATGGTGTTTGAGCTGAATCCTTAAGGATAAATATGCTTTTGACAGTTGGAGATAGGAAAACAACAGTTCAAGTGGACAGATCATTGTGAACAAAAACTAAGAGGTAAAGGTTTCCATAGGAGAACATGGTGCAGGCTTCCGATGATTTCATGAGAAATTTACACTGCTCTTATAGGGGATGCTGTATTGCACCATGCAGGATCCGCCTTCAAGACAGAGGCATAAGTTCCTTCAGTTGCCAGAGTGTTGGCTGCTGATGGCTCACAGCTGAGCCTCTTCCCAGGCATTGCCCTCCACTGAAGGAAGCTGCCTGGCTGAAAGTTATACCTCCTGTTCTGTGATTGACCTTATCCAAAGACTGGTTGATGCAGGGACACAAAGCCCCTTTGCTTCAACCAGGACTAATATAAAGGGCCATCTAAACTGTTCCACGTACCATCAGCTGGGGCCTTGTGACTGCATCACAGTTCGGCTTCTCCCTCTGGCCAACTCTGTTTTCTGCACTGGGTCACAGGTATTGTTCTGGACAGCCCTCCCAAATAAACTTTCTGCATACAAATCTCTGTCTCCATCTATTCTCTGGCGGAACCCACCTAAGATAACTCCAGATATAATTTGAGACACTATAGGCTATTTTAACAGCATTTAACATTGAGTTTGGAAAGCTTAAAGAGTACATATGATTCAGTCATTAGAAGTGCTGGCTTGTGCTCTCTATGGTAACAAGTTGGCATCTCAGGTTAAGTGCTGAATTACTAAACCAATTTATATTCCACTGATAAAGAACTGGAAAGGAGAGAAATTGTACCTGAGCTGTGATTCTTCTGTCCTCAAGCTTTGCCAAACCCATCAATCAGTTCTGCCACTAAGTATTAGGGGCTCTGTCAGTAAGGCTATATCAGGAAGTTATGCTGTGGGAAAACAAAACAAAACAAAAAATATCAAAGGCTTAAAAAGTAACAGTGGTTTATTTCTTGTTCATAATACATAGTCATTACAGGTCAGCAAGGGGAGGAGGTATTTCTGCTTACCATAATCGCTAAGGAAGCCAGTCTAATGGGGCAGCCACTACCTAGAACTTTGTAGATCTCTGTGAGAGGGAACAAAAGGTCTGGAAGGGTCTAGAACCAGAATTTAAAATGCTCCATCTAAAGTGACACACATCACTTACACTCACGATTCACCACAGCTATTTAACACAAGGGGCTCAAGAAGTGCAATCCCAAAATGTGCCTGGAAAGGCAAAGGAGGAGGGAGGGACTGGAATATCTGGCAGGCTGCACTACTGAGGACTATGGGAAAATCTTGGAATCTAGAAAATAAAAAAAAGAAGAGAAAAATCAGGTTAAACTGACAGTTGAATTCTCAATTTTCAATTAAATAAAAAGAAGCTTGGTAGTAAGTTATCTTTGATCCTTCATTATCTGTCAAATCGTATTTGCACTGTTTTGATTTTACATTTATCTATTTTAATATTTTAATAAACATCTATTAGGTACCTTCTATTCACAAAGTGCTGTGATGGTTAGTCTTGAGGCACGATATGAAAAATCTCTAGATTTCTTTGTTTCTTTTTTTTTTTTTTTGAGGAAGATTGGCCCTATGCTAACATCTATTGCCAATCTTTCTCTTTTCTTTTTCTTTTTTTCTCCCCAAAGCCCCAGTACAT